>NC_092043.1:22839575-23004267 GCF_003086295.3 Arachis hypogaea | reverse complement strand
TTTGCAAAGAAAGATGAAGAAGAAGAGGGTAAATGCCTTGAAGATTAAGAAAATGAAAGAAAGCAGAAGACAGTTCCAAGATGAACGCAAGAGTAGCTTCTCTGGTCTCCTCTCGGAAGTAACCAAAAGAGTTTTCCAATACCAGTGGCTAAAAAGTGGTAAAAATGACTTAAGTGTAAAAAAGTAAGAGTAAAAGTGTAAAAGTGTAAAAGTCCACTAAAAGTACAAACTCAATCTCTATTTATACTAGTCCTAAAGATCTTCAAGTGGGTTAGCAAGATGGGCTTCCTCTTTGTTGAATTCTTGGCTCAATTGATGAAGTTCTGCCTTTGTGAGGAATAGGGGAAGTAAGCAAGTTGGCACCAATTCTGGCCCATTGAGGGCGTTATTGGCACTAACTCCAGGCCAAATGCACGTTGGCAACGTGCAGGACATTTCCTGGGCATGAAGTATGAGACTTGGGCGTGCTAGCCCAAGTTGTTGCCAACAACTTGCTTTTCCTCTTCTTGGCCTTACTTTCATGCTAAATGTAGCCAAGAATTTGAGTGTCAACCTTCAGCTTCAATATGGACTATCATATATCATTGAAAGCTCTTGATGTCTATTTTCTAATGCCACTGGAATCACCTCAATTGGACTTTCCTAGCTCAAGTTATGGTTCCTCAAAGAAGGTAAGGTCAAGCTGCCAAGTTGTTGCCAAGTTGTTGTGAATAACGCACCCTCAACCCCAGTTGGCAACGTGCCCGTGCATCACTCTCCTAAGGCAAGGACTTGGGGCTGGCGTTGTTGCAAAACACGCCCCCTTGTGGCACGTTGGCAACGTGCTCGACCCACACCCCAAGGCAATCTCTAGCTTTCTTGAATTTCACTTCATGTTCTTGTTTTTAGGGCCTAAAGATGACTCTGGTTTGGCTCCAATCTTGTGCTCCACCATGGACTATTATATATGGTTGGAAAGCTCTGAATGTTAGCTTCCAACGCAACTGGAAGTATTCAATTTGGATCTCTGTAGCTCAAGATATCTTCCATTGAAGTGGACATGTTCAGGCTGCCTTGTTTTGGTAAGTTGGCGTTGGCAACCGCCCATCTAGCGTTGGCAACGTGAGTGGTGCGGCATTTGGGCGTTTGGAACTTGGTTGGCACGGCAGGTGGGCGTTTGGAACTTGGTTGGCACGGTAGGTGGGCGTTTGGAACTTGGTTGGCACCAAGACTTGGTGCCTAGCCAAGTATTCTTGTGTGGCGTTGGCAACGCCATTCTTGAGTTGGCAACGCCAGCTCCTTTTCTTCCAGGGCTCCATTTGTTGCTTGGTTGTGTGGCGTTGCAACGCCCATCTTGAGTTGGCAACGCCAGCTCCTTCTCTTCCAGGGCCAAGCTTGATTGTTTGGCGTTGTTAGCCTGCGTTGTCCTAAAAAACGCCCCTCATCTCTAGGCTGGCAACGTGCTCGAGGCTCCAAATTAGCTCTCTAAGATGCTTGGGTGGACGTTGGCAACGCCAGCTTCAAGTTGGCAACGCCAACTTTGCTTCCTCCAGGGCCAAGTTCCTTGCTTGTGTCTTGTGTGTGGCGTTGGCAATGTGGTTTTCAAGTTGGCAACGCCAACTTTGCTCCTTGGTTGCCTCCAGGGCCAAGCTTGCTTGCTTGTGGCTTGTGTGTGGCGTTGGCAACTTGGTTCTAGAGTTGGCAACGCCAACCTTGCTTCCAGGGCCAAGCTTGCTTGCTTGTGGCTTGTGTGTGGCGTTGGCAACTTGGTTCTAGAGTCAACTTGCTTAGGAATTCTTTATATCAAGTATAATAACGAATTTTCGTTGATCATTTCTTCCATTTTTTCATCACTATCATAACAAGAAATAGCTTCAAAGTCTTACCAATTCAAGCAAAATTTCATAGATCATTCATACTCATCATATGCATTCCTTAAATCATTTGCATGAATTTGGCTAGAATTAACATGTTCCTTGATATCATCATGCATGGAAACAAAACTCATAAAAGGACTTGTTTATTTAGAGAAAATGAGTGAATTTAAGCTAAAACTAACTAAACTAACTAACTAATAAAGCAAATATGCACTTGCATCACAACACCAAACTTAAAGTATTGCTTGTCCTCAAGCAAAATATAAAGGACTTTGTCACAAGAGTTTAAGATGTAAGACTTGAATGTTCTTCCAGAGAGTAATTTCTCATTGAGCATGTCATCCTCACTTGTGTGTCATTAATTTATTGTAATTGAACACAACTATTCACTTTTTCAATTAAAATGCTTGCTTCACTACTAAATTGGTTAACTTCACTAGACTTCTTTCATACCTTAGCACATGATCCTTGAACCAATTTTTTTTTTTTTTTTTGCTTATTTCTTTTTCCCCTTTTTTTCTTTTTCAATTAAGCTCGAAATCTTGTCTTAAGGCGGCTCTTTAGCATAAGCTTTCAATCAACAATCCCAAACCAGTTGGTTCAAGTTGTTAAGTGTTGAGACACTCTTAAAGATTTACTCACTCAAGCCTCTTTCCTTAACACATTCAGTCACAGGCATATAACATTGAAATTTTTGTTTGGATAGTGGTGTCCAGCACCTCTTTGGGTTGCTAAATGTTCTGTTATAGAGCTACTCTTGATTGTGGGTTTTCAATCGATAATCCCGAGTTAGTTAACTCAAGTTACCGGGTGATGAAGCACCCCTCGGATTTACTAGCCCAAGTATATCTCTTAACATCAATCACCACAGACACATATCCAAATTTTGTCATTGATGCCTAGCTTTCATTCTTTGTACTCTATTTTCTTTATTGTCAAGGTTATTTGTGCTTTTACTGTTAAAGTCTTTGTGATCCTTAACCAAACTAGTCTTGTATAGCAAGCATTCTTTTGAGTTCATTGAACCTTGATTCTTTCACAATAAATATACTAGCACTTTTCCTATGGGACAACATGATCCTTTTTAAGCTAGATTTCTCTCTGTTCTTGCTCAAACTACATCTTTTATTCCAATGACAAGTAAAAGTATTAAAGACAAGCAACCATTCCAAATCTGTGAGTGGTGATGCATGGAATGGGCAACATAAAAGACAATGCTTCAAAAAGAAAATGCATCCTAGAAGGTATACCATATTTCAGACATACATCTTCTTTATTTAATAAAACATAAGGAAAAACATAGGAACTTCACCACCTTTAGTCTTCATGTCCCTTTCCTTTGCTTGATTCTCCTTGCTTTACTTTGCCTTTGGTCTTCTTTCTTTTTGTTTCTCCTTTCTCCTTTTGTTGTTTTTGCATCTCCTTTGGATCTTCTTTCTTTTTGCTCTCCTTTCTCCTTGTTGTTGTGTGTTGCATTCCTTTGATTTCTTTTGCCAAATTCCTGAGCTTATCATTGTCTCCTGTAGCCTCTGTTGATTGAATCTCACCCTTGCTAGTTCTTGCTGTTCAAATATCTTCCGAGCCTCATTAAAACATTTGATTTGTGGGTTGATCAATGGGGTGTGGAACAGAGGTAACTAAGCTTTTCTTGGGTGCATATGTCATAGTCAAGTCTGTCCTTGTGCCTGGCTTCCTTGAACATTCTGTTTTCATTGAAATCTCTGTAGAGTGTTTCATGTCTAGCATCCAACCTATGGAGAAGTTCTCTTTGCTGAGCTTGCTCTATCCTTAGTTGAGCTTGTTCTTGTATCACTTTCTCCATGGCTTTTTCATGTTCCATAGTTGAATTGTTGATGGCTTCCTGCATCTTGGCATATTGTTCTTGTTGTAGTTCCATCATGTGTGCTTGGTACTCATTTTGTTGGTTCATCCATTGAACTTGAACCCCTCTTTGTTGGTCCATCAATTGCCAAAGGTCCCTTTGTTGTTGTGCTTGTTCCTCTTGGCTTCTTTGAATTTGTGAATATTGCCCAGAAATTCCTTCCAAGGCGGCTTGGAGTTGGTTCATGTTCAAGGTGTGAGATTCATCCATTTCTTGAGGCTCCTCCTCTTGTCTTACTTCCTTCCTTTTCTTCCTTCTTGCTAAAGGTTGCCTTTCCAATTGGGTTGTGGTGATGAACTCCAACCTTTCTTTGGTGAGAGGCTTTCCAATGGAGACCAAATCAGTTTCTCCAAATTCTTCAAGAGGCACTCCAGCTTCTTCACATAGGCGCAGAATAGTACTAGGATATCCTAGCCAGCTGTCCTGTTTGACCTTTTGAGCTATTTCAATGATGTTCTTGGCTATAATGTCTCCAACATTGATTTCCCCTCCTTTCATTATGCAATGGATCATTATAGCTCTATTCACCGTTACCTCAGAGTTATTTGAAGTAGAGATCAATGACCTCCTCACTATGTCATGCCATCCTTTTGCTTGAGGTATGAGATCACCTCTCCGAAGTTTGAGTGGTCGGCCATGTGAATCCAATACCCAATCCGTGCCTACTCTGCATAAGTCACTCACCACATCCACATATCTTGGGTCATTTTCAACCCTTTCTTCATAGCTAGGTCGTTTGAACTGTTTGTGCTTGACCCTTAGCACCCTATTGATGGTGTCCGGGCTAAAATCAACATCCACACCTCTTACATAGCTCATGTATGGTTCTTCATCATCATATTCTCTTATCACATTAGTGAAGAACTCATGGATGAGAAGCATGCTCACTTCTTGAGGTTGGTCACAGAGAAGCTCCCATCCCCTTTTTCTGATTATTTTTTGTATCTCAGGATATTCATCTTTTTTAAGCTTGAATGGTAGCTCTGGAACAACATCTTTGCTTGACATCCAACTAAAGATCTGCTCATTGTGTTTGGATTTGAATCTTCTTTCATCAAATTCATCTTCTCTCCTCTCCCTTGATGATGAGGCCATTGAGATTCACTTGCAAGGTTGAATCTCCCCAACACCAAACTTAGTTGAATGCTTGTCCTCAAGCACAAGGAAAATGATTGTGAATGAGAGATATGAAGTAAGCACGGTGACTTAGAAAATGATGGTGAAGGAGATTGAGTGTTTCGGTTATGTGAGAGATGTGATGCTTCAAGAGGAGTTTTGTTGGGTAAAGATGAGGTTCAAGGTTAGAATTTGTGAAACATGGAGTAGGTTGGAGGTTGAGTATGAGTTCGGTTAGTGAAGTAAGATTATGGGGGTAGAAGAATGAGTGATGAAGAATGAGGTTTGATGAGTGTGGTTGAAGTATTTAAAGTGAAAGTTGGTGGGGAGGCATTTAAGGCTCGGTCATGGCATTTAAGGCATGTTGATTTGTTTTTCCATGCATAAAGTTCACAACTCATGTGACTTCCCTTCCTTGTGTATCCGTGACCTCCATCCAAGATTCCTCATCATTTCTTTCTTTCTTTCCTGCAACAAAATGCCAAAAGCTTAAGATTCTTAAAGTGACATTAATAGCTAAAAGCTTATGATGATATTCCTATGCAAAATTAACTAAGCTAAAATTAAAAATTTATGAATTGATTCCCTAATCTAATTTTTCTAGCATTAATAATGTAAGTAAAGACACCAAACTTAGTTTGTGACTAAGTGTTCTATGGAATTAATTTCAAAGGTAGCCACATCAAACTTAGTATTTTACCTACATTATATGCTATTTTCACGTTTTTTTTTTTATATATATAACTAAAGTAGATGACAATACTTTCATAGCCTAGCATTTTCGTGTATGTATGGACACCAAATTTAGTTTGTGGCTAAGTGTTGTAGAACACACATTTGCCATTACTTCAAGATTGGCCACACCAAACTTAGTGCCTTGCATACCCCATGTACTAGTCTACTTGATCATTATTGGTTACTAAAACATGAAAATAAAAGACTCCCTGTGCATGGGTTGCCTCCCATGAAGCGCTTTGTTTATTGTCCTTAGCTTGACATTGCAACTTCTTTGCTCATGTTAGGAGTTGCACACTCTCTTCCTTGCTCCAAGGGCCACCAAAATAGTGCTTCACCCTATGTCCATTGACTGTGAAAGTTTGTTTTGAGGCTTCATCAAGCAATTCAACATAGCCATGAGGTGATACTTTGGTGATGGTGTATGGACCAGTCCATCTAGACCTCAGCTTCCCAGGGAAGATCTTCAATCTTGAATTGAATAATAACACCTTTTGGCCTGGTTCAAATGTTCTTTGAGAGATCCTCTTATCATGCCATCTCTTTGCTCTCTCCTTGTATATTTTGGCATTGTCATATGCCTCCAATCTGAACTCCTCAAGCTCATTGAGTTGTAGCAACCTCTTCTCTCCTGCTGCTTGAGCATCTAGATTTAGAAGTTTGGTGGCCCAGAAGGCCTTATGTTCAAGCTCTACAGGGAGGTGGCATGCCTTTCCATACACCAATTGAAATGGAGATTTTCCTATGGGTGTCTTGAAGGCTGTCCTATATGCCCAAAGTGCATCATCCAGCTTCCTAACCCAATCCTTTCTTGTTGTTCCCACAGTTTTCTCCAAGATCCTTTTTAGCTCTCTGTTGGCAAGTTCAGCTTGTCCATTGGTTTGTGGGTGATATGGGGTAGCTACTTTGTGTGTAACACCATACTTGTGGAGTAAGGAATTGAGTTGCTTGTTGCAAAAGTGGCTTCCCCCATCACTTATAAGTCCCTTGGGCACTCCAAATCTAGTGAAGATGTTCTTCTTGAGGAATTGCAAGACCACGTTGGTGTCACATGTGGTGGTGGCTATTGCTTCTACCCATTTGGAGACATACTCTACTGCTACCAGGATGTATTTGAACGTGTAAGATGGAGGAAAAGGTCCCATGAAATCTATTCCCCACAAATCAAAGAGTTCCACTTCCAAAATGAACTTTTGAGGCATCTCATTTTTCTTTGACAAACCCCCTGTTCTTTGACATTCATTGCATTGGCTCACAAACTCCCTAGCATCCTTGAAGATTGAGGGCCAATAGAAACCACTTTGAAGGACCTTTGCAGCAGTTCTTTCAGCCCCAAAATGACCACCATAGCTAGAGTTGTGACAATGCCATAGTATGTCCTTCATCTCATCTTCTGGCACACATCTTCTTATCATTCCATCTGGGCATCTTTTGAATAAAAATGGTTCGTCCCAAAAGAAGAACCTAGCCTCATACAACAGCTTCTTAACTTGTTGTCTTGTGTACTCTTGTGGAATGATTCTTCCTACCTTGTAGTTGGCCATGTCTGCAAACCAAGGGACATGTTGAATGTGCAAGAGATGTTCATCTGGAAACTCTTCATTTATTGATGGAAAGTTGTCTTGGCATTCATCTTGTGGCACCCTTGATAAGTGATCAGCAACTTGATTTTCACTGCCCTTTCTATCTTTGATCTCAATGTCAAACTCTTGTAGGAGTAGCACCCATCTAATTAGCCTTGGTTTGGCGTCCTGTTTTGACATAAGATACTTGATGGCAGCATGGTCAGTATACACTAAGACTTTAGATCCAATCAAATATTGTCTAAACTTATCAAAGGCATACACCACGGCTAGTAATTCTTTCTCTGTTGTGGTGTAGTTTCTTTGAGTTTCATTCAATACCTTACTTGCATAGTAGATAACATGAAGCCTCTTTTCCTTCCTCTGCCCCAACACAGCACCAATTGCAAGGTTGCTTGCATCACACATGAGTTCAAAAGGTAGTCCCCAAGTTGGGGGTGTGATGATTGGTGCTGTGGTGAGCTTAGTCTTTAGAGTTTCAAAAGCATGTATGCATTCATCATCAAAGATAAAAGGATTGTCTACCACTAGCAAATTGCTTAGTGGCTTTGCTATTTTGGAAAAATCTTTGATGAATCTCCTATAAAATCCAGCATGCCCCAAGAAACTCCTCACGGCTTTCACACTAGTTGGCAAAGGGAGTTTTTCTATAATTTCTACTTTTGCCTTGTCAACCTCTATACCTTTTCTTGAAATTTTATGACCAAGAACAATGCCTTCGGGAACCATGAAATGGCATTTCTCCCAATTCAAAACTAAGTTTGTTTCTTGGCATCTTTTCAAGACTAAGGTAAGATGGTGCAAGCAAGTATTGAAGGAATCACCAAAAACAGAGAAATCATCCATAAAGACTTCAATAAATTTTTCTACCATGTCTGAGAAGATTGATAGCATGCATCTTTGAAAGGTAGCTGGGGCATTGCAAAGTCCAAATGGCATTCTCCTATATGCAAAAACTCCAAAGGGACAAGTGAAGGATGTCTTCTCTTGATCCATGGGGTCAACCACAATCTGGTTATACCCGGAATATCCATCAAGAAAACAGTAATAAGCATGGCCAGCCAACCTTTCAAGCATCTGGTCAATGAAAGGTAGAGGAAAGTGGTCTTTTCGTGTGGCATCATTCAGCCTTCTATAGTCTATGCACATCCTCCATCCTGTCACTGTTCATGTTGGAATAAGCTCTTTCTTCTCATTAACAATGACAGTCATGCCTCCTTTCTTAGGTACTACTTGCACTGGACTAACCCATGGGCTGTCAGATATAGGGTAGATGATCCCAGCCTTGCACAACTTCAGAACTTCCTTTTGAACAACCTCCTTCATTGTGGGATTCAATCTTCTTTGAGGTTGTACCACCGGTTTGGAATCCTCCTCTAAGAGTATCTTGTGCATGCATACAGCAGGGCTTATGCCTTTCAAGTCATCAATGGTCCACCCCAACGCCTCTTTGTGAGCTCTCAAAACCACAAGGAGCTTTTCTTCTTCCTCTTCATTCAATGTGGAGTTGATGATCACTGGGAAGCTATCTTTCTCACCAAGAAATGCATATTTAAGATGAGGGGGTAGTGGTTTCAACTCTTGTTGTGGTCCCTCTTCTTTGGTGGCTTCACTTGGTTCCTTTGATGCTTCCAACGTGTTTTCTTCTTGTCCCTTGATGTTATGGACTTCCTCTTGTTTCATTTGATGGTTTGTGTCAAGCACTTCTTCAACCAAAGAATCTACTACATCAACCCTCATGCAACTTTCTTTCTCAACAGGGTGTTGCATTGCTTTGAAGACATTTATGGTCATTTGCTCATCATGCACCCTGAAAATCATCTCTCCCTTTTCCACATCAATGATTGTTCTAGCTGTAGCCAAAAAGGGTCTACCAAGAATGACTGAGTTGTTTCCCTCTTCATCCATGTCTAGGACCACAAAATCAGCTGGGAATATGAAGTTTCCCACCTTCACCAAGAGATTCTCAACTACTCCATTTGGTACTTTGATGGATCTGTCAGCAAGTTGAAGTGACATCCTTGTGGGTTTGAGCTCTTCAATCATCATTTTCTTCATCATGGTAAGGGGCATTAAGTTAATGCTTGCTCCCAGGTCACAAAGTGATTTGTCAACAGCCATGCTCCCAATCGTGCAAGGTATGAGAAAGCTGCCAGGGTCTTTGAGTTTTGGAGGTAACCCTTGTTGAATGATGGCACTACACTCTTGATTGAGAATCACGGTTTCTTTTTCTTGCCAACTTCTCTTCTTGGTGATCAATTCCTTAAGAAACTTTGCATATAATGGCATTTGTTCTAGAGCCTCTGCCAATGGGATGTTGATTTCAAGTTTCTTGAAGATCTCTAAGAACCTTGGGAATTGTTGGTCTTTTGCTCCTTTGTGTATCCTAGTTGGGTATGGAAGCTTGGGTACATAAGCTTTCACTCCTTCATTTTTGTTTTCTTTTTGTGAATTCATACCCTCCTTGCCATCACGGTTGCCTCCTTGACTTGTTAAATTGCCTTGTGGCTTGACAACCTCCTTGCTTTTGTTAGATGTTGAAGCCTTTTCTTCATCTTGCCTCTCCACTGTGTCTTGCTCTTTGGGTTTTGTTGCTTCTCTATTTGAACTTTCACCAACTACCTTGCCACTCCTCAACTGCAGAGCCTTACATTCTTCTCTTGGGTTGGGTATTGTGTCACTTGGAAGGACATTGGTTGGTCTCTCGGCTTGTTTGGCTAGCTGTCCCACTTGTCTCTCAATGTTCTTCATGATGACCTCATGTTCCTTATGTCCCTTAGCTAAGGCTTGAGTGGTTTGAGCAAGTGCTTGTAAGGTTGCTTCAAGACTTGAGATTCTAGTTTCATGATGGTCAATTGGGGGTATGATGGGGGGTGATTGTTGTTGGAAGTTGTTGGGTGGATTAGTGTGGTAATTCTGTGTGTTGGATGTTGGTGCAGGGAAGTTATTTTGGTGAGCTTGTGAGTTATTGTGAGGGTGTTGATATGTGTTTTGTGTTTTTCTATATTGGTTAGTATTGGTGGCATGGTGATTTTGGTTGCTTGTGTGACGGTTTTGGTTGCTATTCTTTTGCCAATGGTTCTCACCCCACTTTAGGTTGGGATGATTTTTCCAAGATGGATTGTATGTATCTCCATGAAATTCATCATGAGAATTTGAAGTGTTCTGCATGTATTGAACTTGTTCTTGTGGTTGTTCAACATTGGTCCCTTCACCTTGGTTCCATTCAAGCAATGGTTGAGTTGTTGCGTTCACTGCTGCAAGTTGCAAACCATCCATTCTCTTTGTTATCATCTCCATTTGTTGTTGGATTTGTTGGTGCATTAACTTGTTTTGTGCCAAGATAACATCAACACCTTCAAGCTCCATTACACCTTTCTTTGGGGGTGGGTTATGCTGCCTCTCTGATGAGTAATAATATTGATTGTTTGCCACAATCTCAATGAGGTCTTGGGCCTCCTCGGCAGTCTTCATCATGTTGAGTGATCCTCCTGATGAGTAATCTAGTCCCTTCCTTGCTTCAAAGCTTAAGCCTTCATAGAAGTTTTGGAGCTTAACCCAATCACTAAACATGTCAGGGGGCATCTTCTCATTAGTGCTTTATACCTTTCCCAGGCTTCATACAATGACTCCCCTTCCATTTGCCTAAAAGTCTGGACCTCTGTCTTCAACTTGATGATCTTTTGAGGTGGGTAGAACTTTGCTAGAAACTTGCCCATCACTTCATTCCAATCATTGAGGCTTTCCTTGGGGAATGATTCTAGCCATTGAGTAGCTTTGTCCCTCAAAGAGAACGGAAATAACAACAACTTGTAAACATCTGGATGCACTCCATTTGTCTTCACTGTGTTGCATATCCTCAGAAAAACAGAGAGATGTTGATTTGGGTCTTCAAGAGGTCCCCCTCCATAAGAGCAATTGTTCTGTACCAAAGTGATGAGCTGAGGTTTTAGCTCAAAATTATTGGCCTGAACATTTGGTGTAGCAATACTGCTCCCACAATGTCTTGGATCAGGGATAGTAAATGATGATAACACTCTTCTAGCTTGTCCACCATTATTGTTGGCCCCTCCAGGAGGGTTTTGCATCTCATCATCCATGACTTGATCTTCTCCCTCTGATTCCTCTGACCCTTCTTCACCAACTATGAACTTTCCTCTTTCTGCTCTCCTTAACCTTCGGCGGGTTCTCTCGTCCTCAATATCACGTCTACTTGTTCCTGACATACACAAACAGAACCAAAATCACAAGTGCAACACGCTAGAATTAGAGTGAAATTGGGGTTAGTGAAACAAAGTATCAAACAGTTAGTGGGCTTAACAAAAACACAAAGAAAAATGCTTAATCTAAACCACCTTTCACTTAATCATTGTCAATCTTTCCAATCCCCGGCAACGGCGCCAAAAACTTGATACGTAAAAATGAGAATTTCACGTACAACCGGCAAGTATACCGGGTCGTATCAAGTAGTAAGACTCACTAAGAGTGAGGTCGATCCCACGAGGATTGGTAGATTAAGCAACTTTAGTTAAATGGTAGATTTAGTCAAGCAAACATAGTTTTGATTTCATGAGCATTTTGATTTTTAAACATAATTGCAAGAATTTAAATGGCAAAGAATGTAAAGAACTAGAATAAAGAAATGAAGTGCAAGTAAATGACGGAAACTTAAATTGCAAGAAACTTAAATAACATCAAAGGTAAATGGCAAGAAATTAAAGGGTGCAGAAATTTAAAGAGCATAAAAGTAAATGGCAAGAAGTAGATGAACAGAATGTAAATAACAAGAGTAGTAAATAGACAGAATGTAGAAAGGGATTGGGAATTGGGTAATCAAATAGCTAGAGCAAGAGAAATGAGAGTTAATGATAGAGAGGATCATTAGGGATTAGAGATGTTAGTTTTCATGAATTGATGTTAGTCAAATCCTTCTCAATCATGGGTATAGATCCATGGCAAATGGGTGATTGAATCCCAATCTCTTGGTGATTCAATCTCTCTCAACATAGCCAATTGCCACTCTCGTGATCTAATTGTTCATGAGAAGAGATGAAGATCAATTTTAATCCAGCCACACAATTTCCAAAATCTCAACCAAGGAGAGTTACATCTCACATACTAACCAAGGTATGTTGATTGAGGAAATCATGAGAGGATGAACTCTAAACTGAATTATGTGGCTCATTCATCAAATTCACCACATAATTCATATAGATTAACCCCTCTCTCGATGGTGGTTGAATCTTTGAAGAACAAGAGTTCCCTCTTTAGATCAACCACTAAAATTGAGAAAGAGAAGATGGGTTCACCAATTCATTCCAACCAACAGAGCTCCTCCCCCTAATGAAAGGGGTTTAGTGAATCATAGCTCCAATTTCAACAACAATTGCCATCAATCAAAGTTAAACTAAATTGCAAAGAAAGATGAAAAAGAAGAGGTAAATGCTTGAAGATTAAGAAAATGAAGAAGAGAAGTTCCAAGATGAACCAAGAGTAGCTCTCTGGGTCTCCTCTCGGAAGTACCAAAAGAGTTTTCCAATACCAGTGCTAAAAAGTGTAAAAATGACTAAGTGTAAAAAGTAGAGTAAAAGTGTAAAAGTGTAAAAGTCCACTAAAAGTACAAACTCAATCTCTATTTATACTAGTCCTAAAGATCTTCAAGTGGGTTAGCAAGATGGGCTTCCTCTTTGTTGAATTCTTGGCTCAATTGATGAAGTTTCTGGCCTTTGTGAGGAATAGGGGAAGTAGAGCAAGTTGGCACCAATTCTGGCCCATTGAGGGCGTTATTGGCACTAACTCCAGGCTAAATGCACGTTGGCAACGTGCAGGACAATTTCCTGGGCATGAAGTATGAGACTTGGGCGTTGCTAGCCCAAGTTGTTGCCAACAACTTGCTTTTCCTCTTCTTGGCCTTACTTTCATGCTAAATGTAGCCCAGAATTTGAGTGTCAACCTTCAGCTTCAATATGGACTATCATATATCATTGGAAAGCTCTTGATGTCTATTTTTTAATGCCACTGGAATCACCTCAATTGGACTTTCCTAGCTCAAGTTATGGTTCCTCAAAGAAGGTAAGGTCAAGCTGCCAAGTTGTTGCCAAGTTGTTGTGAATAACGCACCCTCAACCCCAAATTGGCAACGTGCCCGTGCATCACTCTCCTAAGGCAAGGACTTGGGGCTGGCGTTGTTGCAAAACACACCCCCTTGTGGCACGTTGGCAACGTGCTCGACCCACACCCCAAGGCCAATCTCTAGCTTTCTTGAATTTCACTTCATGTTCTTGTTTTTAGGGCCTAAAGATGACTCTGGTTTGGCTTCAATCTTGTGCTCCACCATGGACTATTATATATGGTTGGAAAGCTCTGAATGTTAGCTTTCCAACGCAACTGGAAGTATTCAATTTGGATCTCTGTAGCTCAAGATATCTTCCATTGAAGTGGACATGTTCAGGCTGCCTTGTTTTGGTAAGTTGGCGTTGGCAACGCCCATCTAGCGTTGGCAACGTGAGTGGTGCGGCATTTGGGCGTTTGGAACTTGGTTGGCACGGCAGGTGGGCGTTTGGAACTTGGTTGGCACCAAGACTTGGTGCCTAGCCAAGTATTCTTGTGTGGCGTTGGCAACGCCATTCTTGAGTTGGCAACGCCAGCTCCTTCTCTTCCAGGGCCAAGCTTGATTGTTTGGCGTTGTTAGCCTGCGTTGTCCTCAAAAACGCCCCTCATCTCTAGGCTGGCAACGTGCTCGAGGCTCCAAATTAGCTCTCTAAGATTGCTTGGGTGGACGTTGGCAACGCCAGCTTCAAGTTGGCAACGCCAACTTTGCTTCCTCCAGGGCCAAGTTCCTTGCTTGTGTCTTGTGTGTGGCGTTGGCAACGTGGTTTTCAAGTTGGCAACGCCAGCTTTGCTCCTTGGTTGCCTCCAGGGCCAAGCTTGCTTGCTTGTGGCTTGTGTGTGGCGTTGGCAACTTGGTTCTAGAGTTGGCAACGCCAACCTTGCTTCCAGGGCCAAGCTTGCTTGCTTGTGGCTTGTGTGTGGCGTTGGCAACTTGGTTCTAGAGTTGGCAACGCCAACCTTGCTTCCAGGGCCAAGTTCCTTGCTTGAGTGGAGTTGGCAACGTGGATCCCAAGTTGGCAACGCCAACTTCTTGCCCAGCTTGCATCATTCTTGCTTCCATGCTTCCTTGTTTCATCACCTATCATCAACAAGGGAAATAGCTTCAAAGTCTTACCAATTCAAGCAATAAATTTCATGAGATTCATTCATACTCATTCATATATGCATTCCTTAAATCATTTGCATGAATTTGGCTAGAATTAACATGTTCCTTGATATCA
Source organism: Arachis hypogaea (assembly GCF_003086295.3). Taxonomy (NCBI): domain Eukaryota; kingdom Viridiplantae; phylum Streptophyta; class Magnoliopsida; order Fabales; family Fabaceae; genus Arachis; species Arachis hypogaea. Next base: position 22,989,764 of record NC_092043.1, on the reverse strand, counting down.
TCATGCATGGAAACAAAACTCATAAAAGGACTTGTTTATTTAGAGAAAATGAGTGAATTTAAGCTAAAACTAACTAAACTAACTAACTAATAAAGCAAATATGCACTTGCATCACGCCGATGGTGCACTATGAATTCCCTGGTATAAAAATCTAAGAGTTGTGCCATACTTGTGCCATAATTGTGCCTAGTCTGTGCCCGCACTGACGCATCCACGCACTGCGCGCGTCCCCGCTGGTAGCCAACCTAATCAGGCATGCATCAGCGCACGGTGCGCGTTCGCGCGCCTGTGCTGTCTCCCAACTCTGGTACAGGTGACCCGAGACTTGTGCCAACTTTGTGCCAGTCCGGTGCCGTAGGCACAACTGTACTCACGCGTACGCGCCAGCACACTGTGCGCGTGCGAGTCGGTTGCGCGAATCAGCTTTAAAGCTGCGCACCCTGCTTCTCTCCCTCTCCCACCTTCTTTTTTATTTCTTCCTTCTTCTTTCTCCATCACCTCTCTTCTCTTCCTTTCCTCCTTCCATACTCCACCATCACTTTCTCCGGTTACTCACCGGCGACCACCACCCTTTTCGGTGGCACTACATCTCTTCCCTCTCTTTCTCATCTTCAAAAAAAAAAAATTCAACTTGTTCTTTTACACTTCTCAAGGTTCTACTTCCTCCATATCTCATCTATTACTTTCTTTGCATCACTTCTTTTTCTAGTTAGATTTTTTTTCGTTGATTTACTTATTTTTTCTTTTAGTTACTTGATTATACCACTTGCTTTTTGCTTGTTTACTTTCTCTTCTTTTTGTTTTTTCCATGGATGTTGAACTTGAACTTTTATTACTTTGATGGATCTTCTTGATTGTTTTTCATTATCTCTGTGAGTGGATGATGTTGTGTGATGATTGATACTTCATTTTGGGCTTCTAATTCGTTGAGTATCTCATAATTGCTCATTGCTTGTTAAATGCACACCAAGTGTTCGAGGAAATGCACATATGCCATCTTGGTTTATTCTAGTCATATATCTTCAATTTGGTACTTCCTCTTCATTCACTTGCTCTCTTCTAAGTGCATTGAACACATTTTGCTTATTACTTGATAAATAGATACTCATTGAACATGTATGACTTGCTCTTTGTTTCGGATGCTTGAGATCATTCCTCTCATGCCATATTGCATGCTTTACTCTCTCTTGCATCCCATGCCAAGTGTTGTGACCCATACTTCTATGACTACTTTGTTGCACTATTTCTTTTGGGCACACCTCTCACTTGCATGTTTGTTGAGTTGATCCTTTGGGTTTAACATTTTCCTTTTTTCCCCTCCTTTTTTAGGATGGCCACCAAGAAAGGCAAGGAGAAAGCTTCAAGGATACCAGCCACAAAGAGGGCACCCCTAAAGTCACGCTCTAAGGTGCACTCTTCATTAGGAGCCAGACCTCTATCTAAGAAGGCGAAGGCACCCGCCCCTATTGATGACAACGAGAAGAGAAAATCGGCAAAGGATTCTTCAAGATTCCCCAACCGCTTATGTGAACTTGTGTTTCCCGCCATGGTTGAGAGGAACTATCATACTAAGCATTTACTCGCTCTACTGGACAAAGTTGCTCCTTGTATTTTACCCCGCATTGAACAACAAAGATGGGAGTTTCTTCTGAGAAAACCACAAGAGGTCAACCTCTCATGGGTGGTAGAGTTCTACACTAACTACCATCTTCCCTATCTTCAATCAGTATACGTGCATCGGAAGCAAGTCTCAGTGTCGGAAGAGACTATTCAGCAAGTGCTTAATGTCTTACTAGTACCGAGTGACATTGATGGCTACCAAGAGGTCTTACGTCAGCGAGAAAAGTCTGGTTTTGACTGGGACTCGGTCCTCCGAGTCATTGCTGAACCAGAGGCATTCTGGACCCATGGTCAACTCCGGATGCGACCCAAGTGCATTGATGTACATTTCCTCACTGTAGAAGCTAGAGCTTGGGCCTAGATCCTATCCCACTATGTCCTGCCTAGCACCCACAAGTCGTCCTTCACGGCGGATCTCGCTTTACTTGTTTGGTATGTTCTCACGGGGAGACTGGTGAACATTCCGCTTCTTGTCAAGCAAGCGATGGGTCAAATCCACGACCGGGGCAATTTGCCATTTCCATCATTGGTATCTGATTTAGTTGCTGCTGCCGGTGTTCCTTAGGAAGCCATGGACACGAAATCTATAATTCCGGCTAAAGGGGATGTGGTCCCAAGAGGAAAATACTTACATCTTCCCATGAACAAACTAAGCCTTGACGTAGCCCCACCATCTATTATTCCTCCCACCTCATCATCACCATCGCAGCAAAGATCCAACCATCAAAGGATAGAAGATCTACACCGGAATATTGATAGATATGAGCGGCGCAACCAACGCCGATACACTTACATCAAGAAGCTTCTGCGTTCTGTTACCCCTAGCATAGAGGAACCCAAAATATTCACATCCACCTCCGATAAACCACTATTTTATGATTCATATTGTGTTTAATTGTGTGGTTTTATCAAGTCTTAACCCGCTTATTCATATAATTTGCATGTATTTATAATTACTTCCTAAAAATATTCTATGATTGAAAACTTGCTTCCCAAAGACCTTTTAGTTGTATATTTTAATTTTCCTACATACCATTCGATGCCGTGATCTGTATGTTAAGTGTTTCAGGCTTCATAGGGCAAGGATGGCGTAAGGAATGAAGAGGAAGCGTGCAAAAATGGAAGGAACACAAGGAATTGAGGAGATGACGAGCGAGAAGTCACATGGTCGCATGGCTCACGCGACCGCGCAAAATGGAAGAAATCACAGTGACGCGCTTGCGTGCCTGACGCGATCGCGCAGATTGGAAGCTGCACGAACAACGGAACGCATGGACGACGCGCACGCGTGGTACAAAAAAAGCTGAGTCACACGAACGTGTGGACAACACAACCGTGTGACGTGCGTGATCTGCAAAATTACAGAAGTCACTGGCACAGATTCTGGGCCGTATTTCAACCCAGTTTTCGGCCCAGAAACACAGATTAGAGCCAAGGTGATGACAAGTCATCATATACCTATTTTTCAATGCTTTTTCATACAAGAAATTGATGATTAGTGCTTAAATATTGCATTCTTTTGTGCTTAAATGATATATTTTCTTGATCTTTTAATTTTATAAATCTTGTAGGAAATAAGAAAAAGAAGCAAAGAAGCACAAAATAAGTTAAAAAGGAGAAAAAAAGAGCTTTGGGACACACTTTGAAGTTGGAGCACACTTTGGAGTCTTAGGCCACGCTTTTAAAAGCGTGGCCCATGACCAAATTAATGGAGAATAAGCAATCAGCACACACTGCTCTGCCCTTGCCAAGGGCAAGGCAATATCGTGATGAAGCAAAGTGAGGTTGAAGCAAATTTTCGCTAAGTTAAATTTGGGGCGCTCACAGCATGACCATGCCTACTTCAAAGGGCTATAACTTGAGCTATAGACGTCCAATTGATGTGCTTCCAGTTGCGTTGGAAAGCTAACATTCAGAGATTTCCAATGATATATAGCAATCCATATTTGGCATACAATTAAGGCATGAGTGAAAGGCATCTTTAAGAGCAAAAAATAAGCGAAAATAAACCAAAGTGCTTCCACCAAGGTTCGAAGCTGGAACCTCACTCCAAAGCAAAGTAGCGCTCATTATTCTGCTCTACCCTCTTGGAGAGCAGGGCAATGTCGTGCTCTCTTCATGAAAAATCAAGGAAAATTGCTCCCCCAAATGCTTTCACCAAGGTTCGAACTTGGGAACTCCCATTGGCACGCACATGGGCATGCATGACACGGGCATCCTTGGCGCACACAAGGGAGCTTGGGCGTGCGCATCACAGCACAGGTAGAGGCAAGGCGCGCACAAGACACTACTGCCCCACTCTCCACAAGGGCAGGGTAATCCCCTGGTGCCCCTCCCACACTTGGCACGCAACATGCATCCCCACACAAAGCTTCACTGCTCTGCCCTCCACAAGAGCATAGCAGCCTCCTAGGAGTGTCACTCATGGGCCAAAAATTCAACCAAAATTCCATTTAAATTCAATTCCTCTCCAAATTGAATCAAGGCCAACCAAACCCATTTCTCCTCAAATCCAAAGCAAGCAAAGCCCACATCATCACTCCAAGGCACACAGAGAAGCTAGATTAGGAATTTCATTTTGTGAATTTGTTTTTAATTTCAATTTCATTTTATTTTCATTTTGTAAAAAGCCTATATAAAGGCATCACTCTCATTCCAGAGGGGGGAGCTCGATTAAAAAAAGGCTAGCTCCACTAGGGAGCATTAGGGGTAGGATAGAGACCTCTCTCTTAGTTTTCCTTCCTGTTTTAAATCTTGGATTGAAATTGGAGAAATTCTATTTCAGTTTCTATCTGAGATCTCTTTATTTTTATTTTGCTACATAATTCAAGGAATTGTGATTTGAATCAAGGCTTTCTTTACTGCTTCCATCTCATTTTCTTCTTCAAATTGTTTCTCTGTTGGATCAAGGAAGGAATTGAGATCTAGACTTGTTTTCTAGTCTCATTAATTCCCTGAGATCCTCACTTGTCTCTTTAAATTTCACAATTGAGCTTAATTACATTCTGTGTTGCTTCTTCAAGCAATTTTCCATTTCTGTTTAAATCTGCTGCACTTATTTCATCTTTTACTCCTCTGTTCAATTGCTCTTTACTTTTTCTTGTTGAATTTTAAATTCCCTGCACCCAATCCCCTTTACATTTAATGCAATTTACATTTCGTGCAATTTAAGTTTTAGCTATTTTACTTTCTTGCACTTTAAGTTTTATGCAATTTTACTTTCTGCAACTTTAAATTTCCTGTCATTTACAATTTTGTTGGCTACATTTCATCCAATATCCCTTCAATGTTAGCTTGACTAAATTAATCACCCACTAAAGTTGCTTGATCCATCAATCCCTGTGGGATCGACCTCACTCTAAGTGAGTTATTACTGCTTGATGCGACCCGGTACACTTGCCGGTTGGATTTGTGTGTTGGAAATTCATTTTTCGCAAAAACACCATCAAGTTTTTGGTGCCGTTGCTAGGGATTGATTTAGATCAAAAATGATTAAGTCGGTGAGAAGTCTAGATCAACCATTTTTTTTCTTTTTTGTTCTCTGTTTTATGTTGAAACCAAGGTGTTTGTGTTTTTGCCTCACTAAGTAAAACTCATTTCTTATATGAGTAATTTCAATTTTCATTGGTGTTGTGTTTTAGAAAATTCAAATGGAGTTCAACTCATCTTGTGATCAAACAAATTTTCTGGGATATCATCCACCATCACCAATCTCTAATGATGGCTGGGAATATCACCAAGAAAATACAAATTCTAAGCACTCCAATCCATGGAGAATTGCTTCAGAAACACAAGATGAGGGAGACAATCATATGGGATATTTCCCTCCACCACAAAACGATGCTATTCATGATTCTAATGGTGGCTGGGAAGGAAATTCTAATGCTCCATATGATATTCATCCAAAGATATCATCACTTGACCATGCTTCAACAGAAAGCCTCTATCAAAATTCACCACCCACACAAACTTCCATGAACCAAAGCCTCTCAAAGCTTGAGACCATGTTTGAAAAATATGAGAGGGAGGCACAGATATCCTGGAACGAGCAAGAAAATTCATTCAAAAACATGGAAATAATGTTAGCTCAATTGGTGAGTGCAACAAGGAAAGAGGAAGGGCAAGATGAGGAAGCCTCTGTGTCAAGTGAAATTTCAATGAAAAAAGAGGTGGTGGAAATATTTGAACCTGAAACTGCACTTGAGATGACAAGAGAACCTGAACACTCACAACCTCCTCAAACTCCCCTGGACCAAAAAGTTTCAACAATTGAATCTGAGATTAAAAGATGTGAAGAAGAGATGAAGAAATGTTGGGAAGATCAACAAACCTCCTCAATGAAAAAGCTATTAAGTCAAATGTTGAGTGCAAGAGAGGAAGTGGAAGAGCAAGAAAGTGAGAAAGACACTCAAGAGAAGTCAAACTCAAGTGAAGCAGATAAGTACATAGAGGAAAAGCTCATGGAACCACCAATGCAAAAGGCCCTGTATGAATACAAAACTCCAATAATCACACAGCAACCAAGTCTTGAATTCAAAGAAGTGAAGGCAACTAATAAGAGCACCAATCCTGTCCCTAATCCAGCAAGCAAGATCAATCAAGCCATTTGCAAAAGGAAGCTTGCTGAGGAAAGGCCAAGGCAAGGGACAGTAGCTGAATCTTCTCCCCCTTTGAGGTCATTCCTCTTAACAAATTGGAAGAAGAGGAAGAAAGTAAAGAACAGGTAGACAGTAGGTACATTTCTTCTCCATGCTTTGTTTAAATTTCAATAAATTGGCATATGATTACATTCTAAGTTTGGTGTTGCCTTGCAACAAATTATTTTCAATCTTTCTGGATGATTGCATCAAATCAAAAATGAAAGTGACACACCAAGATTCTAAGTTTGGTGTGCCACTTATTTTCTATGCAACTCATCCAGCAACATCACTTGTCTGCATAATCATATTGCCTTTGCATTGTTATTTTTCTTTGTTTTGACAGTTCGTTTGCATTTTCTTTGTTTTAGTCACCTCTTTATTTTTAAGTTTTCTTTTATCAACTATTTTTGTTAATACATCACCAAGACATCCTTATTCATGACAGACTCTTCATTTGGTGATTGTATTTAGCAAATAACAGTTTCTTTCGTTTAGTTTTAGTTCAAATAAATTGACATATGGTTGCATTCTAAGTTTGGTGTTGCTATGCAACAAAATTTGGTTCCAATGCTTACTAGATACTTGCATTAATTTCAAGTGAAAGTGTCACACTAAGTTTGGTGTGCCACTTATCTTTTATGCAATGTATTGTGCTCACCTTCTTATGTTTGCAATCAAAATGTCTCTGTCTCTGGTGCCTTGATTGTTATCTTTCATTTTGCTTGCTTAAAACACATGTGCTACTAACATTTCATTGTGTAAGACATTCATGATCCATCTTAGCCCCATAGCCATTGTTCTAATTGTTGCTTGAGGATGAGCAAGCACTCTAAGTTTGGCAAGGGAAAGGGAAGAATTGGAGAAAAAGGACAATGATAATGAAGATGAACTACAAGGTTGTAGAGTTCCTTTTCTTCTTATTTGTTTCCAGCACTTAAATTGCATGATTGTCTTCATCTTTTCTGTTTACATGTGTGTATGAATAAAGCATAGCTTGAATCTTGATTTGTAATATGTTGCTGTGGCATTATAACTACCAACTTGGGCTTTGTGAATTCAAAAGCAATAAAGTATCATGATCATAAACAAACAAGGCATTAAAGAAGATTTTAGCATGTGCATACAAGTATTGGAAAGCTAGTATGATTAATTGTTGCTCAATTGCATTGGATTTTATTTAATTGAAGATTTTGTCTAGGACATTTTATGAAATCTTTTGAAATCATGAAAACCTTGAAGGAAGTAAATGTAAAAGAAAAGCAAAAAAAGAAAAAGGGAAAGAATGAGAAAACTGAAGGCTCTGAGTACCAATGGCAATTTATTTGCTAAGTGCTTGTGGTGTTTATGTATCAAGCCAAATGCTTGAAAACAAAACACTTAGAAGTCAAGGCTAGGTTCAAGTGCAAAAGCACTCCCTCAAAGCTCAAGGCTCTGAGCATCAATGATTAGAGAATAAAAAAAAATTGATGAGCTTAATGAAGTCCTCTAATTAAATGCTTGTGGTGCTTATGTATCAAGTGGTAATACTTTAAAACAAAGCATTTAGAAGTCGTATCTTTGTTATCAACTCATGGGGCAAAGCACCCAAAAGGAGAAGCTAATAAAAAAAATATCAAAAGCTTGTTTCAAGGAAGAATTATAAGAAAAAGATTTCATAAAATGAGCTAGATAGAAGCATCAATCATTTACATCTCTTTTGTGATTGTAGCATGCATAGAAAACTAGCTTACCATGAATATTGAGTTGCTATTCTTCTTACCTTGGATTGTCAATTTTTATTGCATGATTCTTTTCTTGCTTGGGGACAAGCAAGGTTTAAGTTTGGTGTTGTGATGACAAGTCATCATATACCTATTTTTCAATGCTTTTTCATACAAGAAATTGATGATTAGTGCTTAAATATTCATTCTTTTGTGCTTAAATGATATATTTTCTTGATCTTTTAATTTTATAAATCTTGTAGGAAATAAGAAGAAAAAGAAGCAAAGAAGCACAAAATAAGTTAAAAAGGAGAAAAAAGAGCTTTGGGGCACACTTTGAAGTTGGAGCACACTTTGGAGTCTTAGGCCACGCTTTTAAAAGCGTGGCCCATGACCAAATTAATGGAGAATAAGCAATCAGCACACACTGCTCTGCCCTTGCCAAGGGCAGGGCAATATCGTGATGAAGCAAAGTGAGGTTGAAGCAATTTTCGCTAAGTTAAATTTGGGGCGCTCACAGCATGACCATGCCTATTTCAAAGGGCTATAACTTGAGCTATAGACGTCCAATTGATGTGCTTCCAGTTGCGTTGGAAAGCTGACATTCAGAGCTTTTCAACGATATATAGCAATCCATATTTGGCATACAATTGTGGCATGAGTGAAAGGCATCTTTAAGAGCCAAAAATAAGCGAAAATAAACCAAAGTGCTTCCACCAAGGTTCGAAGCTGGAACCTCACTCCAAAGCAAAGTAGCGCTCATTATTCTGCTCTGCCCTCTTGGAGAGCAGGGCAATGTCATGCTCTCTTCATGAAAAATCAAGGAAAATTGCTCTCCCAAATGCTTTTACCAAGGTTCAAACTTGGGAACTCCCCTTGGCACGCACATGGGCATGCATGACACGGGCATCCTTAGCGCACACAAGGTAGCTTGGGCGTGCGCATTACAGCACGAGCAGAGGCAAGGCGCGCACAAGACACTACTGCCCCACTCTCCACAAGGGCAGGGTAATCCCCTGGTGCCCCTCCCACACTTGGCACGCAACATGCATCCTCACACAAAGCTTCACTGCTCTGCCCTCCACAAGAGCAGAGCAGCCTCCTGGGAGTGTCACTCATGGGCCAAAAATTCAACCAAAATTCCATTTAAATTCAATTCCTCTCCAAATTTAATCAAGGCCAACCAAACCTATTTCTCCTCAAATCCAAAGCAAGCAAAGCCCACATCATCACTCAAAGGCACATAGAGAAGCTAGATTAGGAATTTCATTTTGTGAATTTGTTTTTAATTTCAATTTCATTTTATTTTCATTTTGTAAAAAGCCTATATAAAGGCATCACTCTCATTCCAGAGGGGGGAGCTCGATTAAAAAAAGGCTAGCTCCACTAGGGAGCATTAGGAGTAGGATAGAGAGCTCTCTCTTAGTTTTCCTTCCTGTTTTAAATCTTGGATTGAAATTAGAGAAATTCTGTTTTAGTTTCTGTCTGAGATCTCTTTGTTTTTATTTTGCTGCATAATTCAAGGAATTGTGATTTGAATTAAGGCTCTCTTTACTGCTTCCATCTCATTTTCTTCTTCAAATTGTTTCTCTGTTGGATCAAGGAAGGAATTGAGATCTAGACTTGTTTTCTAGTCTCATTAATTCCCTGAGATCCTCACTTGTCTCTTTAAATTTCACAATTGAGCTTAATTACATTCTGTGTTGCTTCTTCAAGCAATTTTCCATTTCTGTTTAAATCTACTGCACTTATTTCATCTTTTACTCCTCTGTTTGATTGCTCTTTACATTTTCTTGTTGAATTTTAAATTCCCTGCACCCAATCCCCTTTACATTTAATGTAATTTACATTTCGTGCAATTTAAGTTTCAGCTATTTTACTTTCTTGCACTTTAAGTTTTATGCAATTTTACTTTCTGCAACTTTAAATTTCCTGTCATTTACAATTCTGTTGGCTACATTTCATCCAATATCCCTTCAATGTTAGCTTGACTAAACTAATCACCCACTAAAGTTGCTTAATCCATCAATCCCTGTGGGATCGACCTCACTCTAAGTGAGTTATTACTACTTGATGCGACCCGGTACACTTGCCGGTTGGATTTGTGTGTTGGAAATTCGTTTTCCGCAAAAACACCATCACAGGGAACATGCAGACACGAGGAAAACATTCATGCCGCATAATTTTTAGTTTTAGATTTGATTTTCTGTCTCCTCTAGGTTTTCTCTCTATACATTCATAGTTCTTAGGATTTTGATTTTATTGCTTTTTGGATTGGGATATTGAGAAGAGTTATTACCTCCGTCAAGACTTCATCATTCTAGTTTGTTTCCTTACTTGTCACTTACTCTTCCATGTCCTTTATTTACTCAGAATTATTATTGGATTATTTTTAGAATTTGTTAATACAAGAACTATTTTTATTTTTAATTGATTCCTTTGATTATTATTTATCATATTTTTCAAAATTTCCTTTTCTTATTTCGTGGATTTTACAAACATAATGAGCGAGTAGTTCCATAACTTGATTGGGAGATGATTGAAAGGAAAACTTGAGTTGGATTACTCAAGAGAAAAATTGCAATTTGGTTTATTGTTGGATCACCCTCTAGTCTTTGACACTAGTCCTTCCCAAGGGAGAGGATTAGGACTTGTGACTAGAAATAGCTTTCCAAGGGATAACTAAGAATAGCAACCTTCAATTATCAATTAATTTTGAGAGTACTTCAACAAGAATAGGGCTTCCAACTAATCTACTCCCAGTCAAGGTTTTTATTTAAATTATCTAAATTCTCTGATTTAATTTCCTGTTTATCAACTCAACCCATTTTTGAAAACATCTGATTAATAAAATAGCACATCTTTCAGCAACTCGTTGGGAGACGACCTGGGATTCATACTCCCAATATTTTAATTTCAATATTGTGACAACCCTTCTAAATTGATAAGCGGATTTTCGGCTGGTTAAGGACTGTACTTGCAACGTATCTCTTATAATAATTTCTTAACTCGCCAATTTCTGCCACGCCAATTTTTGGCGCCGTTGCCGGGGAGTTGCAATAGTGTGCTAATTTATTGATTGGAATTTATTTAATTGCATTTTTCTTTTTATTTTGTTACTATGAGCTGCACGTCTCTTTCATTGAATGACGCGTTCACTTCCTGATCCAAGCTTGCCAGTATTTGACCCTGAGATTGAAAGAACTATTTCACGTATAAGGTAAGCTCAGCGTAGGCTAGTCCTCTCTGAGGACGAATCTGAAATGTCATTTAAGGAAGAAACAAAATCCCTTTCTACTGATTCAATTGATTTACATGCAGGTGATATGGCAGCATGATGAGCGGATAATTTATACGCCTTTTGGCATTGTTTTTAGTATGTTTTAGTTAGTCTTTATTATATTTTTATTAGTTTTTAGTTAAAATTCACTTTTCTGAACTTTACTATGAGTTTGTGCGTTTTTCTATGATTTCAGGTATTTTCTGGCTGAAATTGAGGGACCTGAGCAAAAATCTGATTCAGAGGCTGAAAAGGACTGCAGATGCTGTTGGAGTCTGACCTCCCTGCACTCGAAGTGAATTTTCTGGAGCGACAGAAGCCCAATTGGCGCGTTCTCAATTGAGTTGAAAAGTAGACATCCTGGGCTTTCCAGAAATGTATAATAGTCCATACTTTGCCTGAGATTTGATGGCCCAAACAGGCGTTCCAAGTCAGCTCAAGAATTCTGGCGTTTAACGCCGGAACTGGCACAAGAATGGGAGTTAAACGCCCAAACTGGCACAAAAGCTGGCGTTACTCCAAGAAAAGTCTCTACATATAAAAGCTTCAATGCACAGCCCAAGCACACACCAAGTGGGCCTGGAAGTGGATTTTTATGTCATTTACTCACCTTTGTAAACCCTAAGCTACTAGTTCTCTACAAATAGGACCTTTTGCTATTGTATTTTCGTCTTTTGATCACTTTAGATCTTAGGATCATCTTTGGACGTCTAGTTCTTAGATCATTTGGGGCTGGCCATTCGGCCATGCCTAGACCTTGTTCTTATGTATTTTCAACGGTGGAGTTTCTACACACCATAGATTAAGGTGTGGAGCTCTGCTGTACCTCGAGTATTAATGCAATTACCATTGTTCTTCTATTCAATTCAGCTTATTCTTGTTCTAAGATATCACTTGTTCCTCAACTTGATGAATGTGATGATTCGTGACACTCATCATCATTCTCACCTATGAACGTGTGCCTGACAACTACCTCCGTTCTACCTTAGATTGAGTGGATATCTCTTGGATTCCTTAATTAGAATCTTCGTGGTATAAGCTAGAATTGATGGCGGCATTCAGGAGAATCCAGAAGGTCTAAACCTTGTCTGTGGTATTCTGAGTAGGATTCAAGGATTGAATGACTGTGACGAGCTTCAAACTCGCGATTGTGGGGCGTTAGTGACAGACGCAAAATAATCACTGGATTATATTTCGACATGATTGAGAACCGACAGCTGAATAGCCGTGCTGTGACAGAGCACGTTGAACATTTTCACTGAGAGGACGGGACTGTAGCCATTGACAACAGTGATGCCCAACATACAGCTTGCCATGGAAAAGAGTAAGAAGGATTGGATGAAGACAGTAGGAAAGCAGAGAGACGGAAGGGACAAAGCATCTCCATACGCTTATCTGAAATTCTCACCAATGAATTACATAAGTATCTCTATCTTTATTTTATGTTTTATTCATCTTTTAGTTATCAATCCTCCATAACCATTTGAATCTGCCTGACTGAGATTTACAAGATGACCATAGCTTGCTTCATACCAAAAATCTCCGTGGGATCGACCCTTACTCACGTAAGGTTTATTACTTGGACGACCCAGTGCACTTGCTGGTTAGTTGTGCGAAGTTGTGATAAAGAGTTGAGATTGCAATTGAGCGTACCATGTTGATGGCACCATTGATGATCACAATTTCGTGCACCAAGTTTTTGGCACCGTTGCCAGGGATTGTTTGAGTTTGGACAACTGACGGTTCATCTTGTTGCTTAGATTAAGTATTTTTCTTCAGAATTTTTAAGAATGAATTCTAGAGTTTCAAGGTGATGTTTTCATCATCACCAAAGCTGATTGATTCTCATCAATTTAACTCTTGAATGCAATGTCCTGCTGAAGCTTGGCTAGCCATGTCTAATTTCTTTAGACTACAGCTTTAGACTAACATTGCATGATTCCTGGAATTCTTATTAAAAATTTTGAATCTCTTTATTTTCTTCTCCATATAATTTTCGAAAAAAAAAACAAAAAAAATTACAAAATCATAAAAACCAAAAATATTTTATGTTTCTTGTTGAGTCTAGTGTCTCATTTTAAGTTTGGTGTCAATTGCATGTTTCTATTCTTCTTGCATTTTTTCAAATTCAATCATGTGTCTTCATTGATCCTGATGTTGTTCTTGATGATTTCCTTACTCTGATCTTTACATTCTCTTGTCTTGAGTGTTTTGTTGTTTCTCATATGCATTCTCAATTTGTTAGTGTTAGTAGTATACAAACTTCTAAGTTTGGTGTGTTGCATGCATTGTTTATTTGATCTTAGTGGCATTTTGATTATTCCTCATTATTAAAAATCCAAAAAATTTTTAATATGTGGCTTTTCAAGTCAATAATACAGATAATTGAAGATTCAGAACATTCAGCAGAGGAATTACAAAGAAAAAGCTGGGTGTTCAAAACGCCCAGTGAGAAAGGAAAACTGGCATTTAAACGCCAGCCAGGGTACCTGGCTGGGCGTTTAACGCCCAAAAGGGTAGCATTTTGGGCGTTAAACGCCAGAATGGATACCATTCTGGGCGTTTAACGCCAAGATGGCACAAGAGGGAAGATTTTGTTTTTAATGCCAATTTTTTTTAAGTTTTCAAAATTTTTCAAAATCAAATCTTTTTCAAATCATATCTTTTCAATCATATATTTTCAAAATCAATTTATTTCCATTTTCAAAAATACTTGCTAACAATTAATGATTTGATTCAACATTTCAAGTATGTTGCCTTTTCTGTTGAGAAAGGTTTAACGTCTGAATCATATCTTTTAAATTTCTTGTTAGCCAAGTCATTAATTTTAAAAAATCAAATCTTTTTTTTAAATTATTTTTCAATCATATCTCTTTAAAACCATAACTTTTCAATTATATCTTTTTAATCACATCTTTTTCAAAATAGTTTTCAATCATATCTTTTTTATTTCTAATTTCAAAATCTTTTTCAAAAATCACTTAGTTTCTTTCCCAATCTTATTTTTTTCGAAAATCATTTACCATTTCTCAAAATTTCTTTTAATTAATTCACTTTAATTTTCAAAAATTTCTTCCCCTCTTCTCACATCCTTCTATTTATGGACTAACACTACTCCTCAATGCACAATTCGAACTCTATCTTTCTTGATAAGTTCGAATTCTTCTACCTCCTCCTTCTATTCTTCTTTTCCTCTGACACCTCAAGGAATCTCTATACTGTGACATAGAGGATTCCATATTTTCTTGTTCTCTTTTCTTTCATATGAGCAGGAGCAAAGACAAAAGCATTCTTGTTGAGGCTGACCCTAAACCTAAAAGGACCTTAAAGCGAAAGCTAAGAGAAGCTAAAGCACAACTCTCTGTAGAGGACCTAACAGAAATCTTCAAACAAGAAGAACCCATGGCAGCCGAAAACAACAATAATGCCAACAATGCAAGGAAGGTGCTTGGTGACTTTACTGCACCTACTCCCAACTTCTATGGGAGAAACATCTCTATCCCTGCCATTGGAGCAAACAACTTTGAGCTTAAGCCTCAATTAGTTTCTCTAGTGCAACAGAATTGCAAGTTCCATGGACTTCCATTGGAAGATCCTCATCAGTTTTTAGCTGAATTCTTGCAAATCTGTGACATTGTCAAGACTAATGGGGTTGACCCTGAGGTCTACAGACGTATGCTATTCCCTTTTGCTATAAGAGACAGAACTAGGATATGGTTGGACTCACAACCTAAAGAAAGCCTGAACTCTTGGGAAAAGCTAGTCAATGCCTTCTTGGCAAAGTTCTTTCCACCTCAAAAATTGAGTAAGCTTAGAGTGGAAGTCCAAACCTTCAGACAGAAGGAAGGTGAATCCCTCTATGAAGCTTGGGAAAGATACAAACAATTGATCAGAAAGTGTTCTTCTGACATGCTTTCTGAATGGAGCATCATAGGTATCTTCTATGATGGTCTGTCTGAACTGTCCAAGATGTCATTGGATAGCTTTGCTGGAGGATCTCTTCATCTGAAGAAGACGCCTGCAGAAGCTCAAGAACTCATTGAAATGGTTGCAAATAACCAATTCATGTACACTTCTGAAAGGAATCCTGTGAACAATGGGACGAATCAGAAGAAAGGAGTTCTTGAGATTGATACTCTGAACTCCATATTGGTTCAGAACAAAATATTGACTCAGCAAGTCAATATGATTTCTCAAAGTCTGTCTGGAATACAAGCTGCACCAGGCAGTACTAAGGACGCTTCATCTGAAGAAGAAGCTTATGATCCTGAGAACCCTTCAATGGAAGAGGTGAATTACGTGGGAGAACCCTATGGAAACACCTATAATCCTTCATGGAGAAATCATCCAAATCTCTCATGGAAGGATCAACAGAGACTTCAACAAGGTTTCAACAACAATAATGGTGGAAGAAACAGGTTTGGCAATGGCAAGCCTTTTCCATCATCTTCTCAGCAACAGATAGAGAATTCTAAGCAGAGCTACTCTGACTTAGCAACCATAGTCTCTGATCTACTCAAAGTTTCATGACTGAAACAAGGTCCTCCATTAGAAACTTGGAGGCACAAGTGGGTCAGCGGAGTAAGAAAGTTACTAAACTCCCTCCTAGTACTCTTCCAAGCAATACAGAAGAGAATCCAAAAGGAGAAGTGTAAGGCCATCAACATGGCTGAATTTGGAGAGGAGGAAGAGACAGTGAGCGCCACTGAAGAAGACCTCAATGGACGTCCACTGGCCTTCAATGAGTTCCCTAATGAGGAACCATGGGAATCTGAGACTCACATTGAGACCATAGAGATTCCATTGGATTTACTTCTACCATTCATGAGCTCTGATGAGTATTCTTCCTCTAAAGAGGATGAAGATGTCACTGAAGAGCAGGTTGCTAAGTACCTTGGAGCAATCATGAAGCTAAATGACAAGTTATTTGGTAATGAGACTTGGGAGGATGAACCCCCTTTGCTCACCAAAGAACTGGATGACTTGACTAGGCAGAGATTACCTCAAAAGAGACAAGACCCTGGGAAGTTCTCAATACCTTGTACCATAGGCACCATGACCTTTGAGAAGGCTCTATGTGACCTAGGGTCAAGCATAAACCTCATGCCTCTCTCTGTAATGGAGAAGCTAGGGATCTTTGAGGTGCAAGCTGCAAGAATCTCACTAGAGATGGCAGACAATTCAAGAAAACAAGCTTATGGACTTGTAGAGGATGTTCTGGTAAAGATTGAAGACCATTACATCCCTGCTGATTTCATAGTCCTAGAGACTGGGAAGTGCATGGATGAATCCATCATCCTTGGCAGACCCTTCCTAGCCACAGCAAAGGCTGTGATTGATGTTGACAGAGGAGAATTGATCATTCAAGTAAATGAAGAATCCTTTGTGTTTAAGGCTCAAGGATATCCTTCTGTAACCATGGAGAGGAAGCATGAAGAGCTTCTCTCAAAACAGAGTCAAACAGAGCCCCCACAGTCAAACTCTAAGTTTGGTGTTGGGAGGCCACAACCAACTTCTAAGTTTGGTGTTGAACCCCCACATTCAAACTCTAAGTTTGGTGTTGGGAGGTTCCAACATTGCTCTGAGTATCTATGAGGCTCCATGAGAACCCACTGTCAAGCTACTGACATTAAAGAAGCGTTTGTTGAGAAGCAACCCAATGTTATATTTATCTATTTTCCATTGTTATTTTATGTTTTCTATAGGTTGATGATCATGTGAAGTCACAAAATCAATTGAAAAAGCAAAAACAGAATGAAAAACAGAATGAAAAATAGCACACCCTGGAGGAAAAACTTGCTGGCGTTTAAACGCCAGTAAGGGCAGCAAATGGGCGTTTAACGCCCAGTTTGGCACCATTTTGGGCGTTTAACGCCAGAAAGGGGCACCAGACTGGCGTTTAACGCCAGAAATAGGCAAGAAGCTGGCATTAAATGCCAGAAATGGGCACCAGCCTGGCGTTTAACGCCAGGATTGGCAGAATGAGCATTTTTGCTCGCCACTTGGTGCAGGGATGAATTATCCTTGACACCTCAGGATCTGTGGACCCCACAGGATCCCCCATCTACCCCACCACTCTCTCTCTTCTTCACCCATTCACCAATCACCTCAACACCTCTTCCCTAAAAACCCCTCACCTATCAAATCCCACCATTCTCTTCACCACTCACATCCATCCTTCATAAAACCCCACCTACCTTACCATTCAAATTTAAACTACTTTCCCTCCCAAACCCACCCATAATGGCCGAACCTTACCCCTCTCTCCACCCCTATATAAACCCATCTTCACTCCTTCATTTTCACACAACCTACACACTACTTCTCCCCCTTGGCCGAAAAACAAAGCCACCTCCATCTCCTCTATTTCTTCTTCTTCTACTCTCTTCTTTCTTCTTTTGGTCGAGGACGAGCAAACCTTCTAAGTTTGGTGTGGTAAAAGCATTGCTTTTTGTTTTTCCATAACCATTTATGGCATTTAAGGCCGGAGAAACCTCTAGAAAGAGGAAAGGGAAGGCAAAAGCTTCCACCTCCGAGTCATGGGAGATGGAGAAATTCATCTCAAGGGTGCATCAAGACCACTTCTATGAAGTTGTGGCCATGAAGAAGGTGATCCCCGAGGTCCCTTTTAAACTCAAAAAGAGTGAATATCCGGAGATCCGACATGAGATCCAAAGAAGAGGTTGGGAAGTTCTTACCAATCCCATTCAACAAGTCGGAATCTTAATGGTTCAAGAGTTCTATGCCAATGCATCAATCACCAAGAACCATGATCAAAGTGTGAACTCGGACCCAAAGAATTAGCTTACAATGGTTTGGGGGAAATGCTTAGATTTTAGTCCGGAAAATGTAAGGTTGGCATTTAACTTACCCATGATGCAAGGAGATGAACACCCATACACTAGAAGGGTCAACTTTGATCAAAGGTTGGACCAAGTCCTCATAGACATTTGTGAAGAGGGCGCTCAATGGAAGAGAGATTCAAGAGGGAAGCTGGTTTAACTGAGAAGGCATGACCTCAAGCCCGTGGCTAGGGGATGGTTGGAGTTTATCCAACGCTCAATCATTCCCACTAACAACCGGTCCAAAGTTACTATAGACCGGGCTATCATGATTCATAGCATCATGATTGGAGAGGAAGTAGAAGTTCATGTGGTTATATCCCAAGAACTTTATAAGGTGGCGGACAAGTCCTCTACCTTAGCAAGGTTAGCCTTCCCTCATCTCATTTGTCACCTCTGTAATTCAGTTGGAATTAACATAGAGGGAGACATCCTCATTGATGAGGACAAGCCCATCAGTAAGAAGAGGATGGAGCAAACAAGAGATCCCACTCATGGACCTGAGGAAATTCCTCATCATGAAATTCCTGAGATGCCTCAAGGGATGCACTTTCCTCCACAAAACTATTGGGAGCAAATCAACACCTCCCTAGGAGAATTGAGTTCCAACATGGGACAACTAAGGGTGGAGCACCAAGAACATTGCATCCTCCTCCATGAAATTAGAGAAGATCAAAGAATCATGAGAGAGGAGCAACAAAGGCAAGGAAGAGACATTGAGGAGCTCAAGCACTCCATAAGATCTTCAAGAGGAAGAACAAGCCGCCATCACTAAGGTGGACCCGTTCTTTAATCTTCTTGTTCTTTATTTTACTATTTTTCGAAAATTATGATTTATGTTTTATTTATGTTTGTGTTTTATGATCATTAGTGTCTTAGTGCCTATGCCTTAAAGTTATGAATGTCCTATGAATCCATCACCTTTCTTAAATGAAAATGTTCTTAATTAAAAAAGAGAAGAATTGCATGAATTTTGAATTTTATAACAGATTAATTATTTTGATGTGGTGGCAATACTTTGACTTCTGAATGTATGCTTGAACAGTGCATATGTCTTTTGAATTTGTTGTTCATGAATATTGGCTCTTGAAAGAATGATGAAAAAAGGAGACATGTTACTGAGGATCTGAAAAATCATAAAAATGATTCTTGAAGCAAGAAAAAACAGTGAATACAAAAAAAAGAGAGAGATTATGTGCGAAAAAAAAAAGAGAGAAAGCAAGCAGAAAAAGCCAACAGCCCTTTAAACCAAAAGGCAAGGAAAAAAATAAAGTCGTGATCCAAGGCAAAAAAAAGAGTGTGCTTAAGAACCCTGGACACCTCTAATTGGGGACTCTAGCAAAGCTGAGTCACAATCTGAAAAGGTTCACTCAGTTATGTGTCCGTGGCATGTATGTATCCGGTGGTAATACTGGAAGACAGAGTGCTTTGGGCCACGGCCAAGACTCATAAGGTAGCTGTGTTCAATAATCATCATACTTAACTAGGAGAATCAATAACACTATCTGGACTCTGAGTTCCTATAGAAGCCAATCATTCTGAATTTTAAAGGATAGAGTGAGATGCCAAAACTGTTCAGAGGCAAAAAGCTAAAAGCGCCGCTCATCTAGTTAATACTGATCTTCATAGATGTTTTTGGAATTCATTGCATATTCTCTTCTTTTTTATCTTATTTGATTTTCAGTTGCTTGGGGACAAGCAACAATTTAAGTTTGGTGTTGTGATGAGCGGATAATTTATACGCTTTTTGGCATTGTTTTTAGTATGTTTTTAGCATGTTTAGTTAGTTTTTATTATATTTTTATTATTTTTAGTTAAAATTCACTTTTCTGGACTTTACTATGAGTTTGTGTGTTTTTCTATGATTTCAGGTACTTTCTGGCTGAAATTGAGGGACCTGAGCAAAAATCTGATTCAGAGGCTGAAAAGGACTGCAGATGCTGTTGGATTCTGACCTCCCTGCACTCGAAGTGAATTTTCCAGAGCTACAGAAACCCAATTGACGAGCTCTCAATTGCGTTGGAAAGTAGACCTCCTAGGCTTTCCAAATATGTATAATAGTCTATACTTTGCCCAAGGTTTGATGGCCCAAACAGGCGTTCCAAGTCAGCTCAAGAATTCTAGCGTTTAATGCCGGAACTGGCACAAGAATGGGAGTTAAACGCCCAAACTAGCACAAAAGCTGGCGTTTAACTCCAAGAAAAGTCTCTACACATGAAAGCTTCAATGCTCAGCCCAAGCACACACCAAGTGGGCCCGAAAGTGGATTTTTATGTCATTTACTCATCTTTGTAAACCCTAAGCTACTAGTTCTCTACAAATAGGACCTTTTGCTATTGTATTTTCATCTTTTGATCACTTTAGATCTTAGGATCATCTTTGGATGTCTAGTTCTTAGATCATTGGGGGCTGGCCATTCGGCCATGCCTAAACCTTGTTCTTATGTATTTTCAACGGTGGAGTTTCTACACACCATAGATTAAGGTGTGGAGCTCTGCTGTACCTCGAGTATTAATGCAATTACTATTGTTCTTCTATTCAATTCAGCTTATTCTTGTTCTAAGATATCACTTGTTCCTCAACTTGATGAATGTAATGATCCGTGACACTCATCATCATTCTCACCTATGAACGTGTGCCTGACAACCACATCCGTTCTACCTTAGATTGAGTGGATATCTCTTGGATTCCTTAATCAGAATCTTCGTGGTATAAGCTAGAATTGATGGCGGCATTCAAGAGAATCTGGAAGGTCTAAACCTTGTCTGTGGTATTCTGAGTAGGATTCAAGGATTGAATGACTGTGACGAGCTTCAAACTCGTGATTGTGGGGCGTTAGTGACAGACGCAAAATAATCACTGGATTCTATTCCGACATGATCGAGAACCGACAGCTGAATAGCCGTGCTGTGACAGAGCGCGTTGAACATTTTCACTGAAAGGACGGGACTGTAACCATTGACAACGGTGATGCCCAACATACAACTTGCCATGGAAAGGAGTAAGAAGGATTGGATGAAGACAGTAGGAAAGCAGAGAGACGGAAGGGACAAAGCATCTCCATACGCTTATCTGAAATTCTCACCAATGAATTACATAAGTATCTCTATCTTTATTTTATGTTTTATTCATCTTTTAGTTATCAATCCTCAATAACCATTTGAATCTGCCTGACTGAGATTTACAAGATGACCATAGCTTGCTTCATACCAAAAATCTCCGTGGGATCGACCCTTACTCGCGTAAGGTTTATTACTTGGACGACCTAGTGCACTTGCTGGTTAGTTGTGCGAAGTTGTGATAAAGAGTTGAGATTGCAATTGAGCGTACCATGTTGATGGCGCCATTGATGATCACAATTTCGTGCACCACAGCACCTAGGAGAATCACTATCCAGGAGGCTGGAGCCCCTGATTTTACACTACAGCCATACCAGGCACACCATCCAGCAGTGGCTGTGGACTTTGAGATAAAGGCTGCACTACTCAACTTGATGCCCAAGTTTTATGGCTTACCTACTCAAGAGCCTATCAAGGACCTTAGGGATTTTCAGATAGCTTGTTCTACTGTTAAGCGCGATGGTGCAAATGAAACTTCTATTTTGTTGAAAGCTTTCCCGTTCTCTCTTGAGGGAAAGGCAAGAGAGTGGTACTACACTCAACTCGCAGCAACTATTTCTAACTGGGATATGCTTAGAAGAGAATTTTTGGGAAAATTCTTTCCAGCTGAAGTTACTGACAAATTGAGGAAAGACATCTCCATGATTGTTCAGGACAAATCTGAGACTCTCTACGAATATTGGGAGCACTTCAATAATCTTCTAGAAGCATGCCCCTACCATATGATTGACAAGATAGTTTTGCTCGGCTACTTTACACAGGGCATGAAGTCTCAAGATAAGACCACATTTGAAGGTGCTAGCAATAGGTCTATGAAAAAGTACAAGACCACTGATGAGGTATGGCAATTGATTAGCAACTTAGCTGAATCTACTCGGAATCATAGGAAGAAACAAGGCCGTTCAAAAGCTGTTGCAGAAGTATCCTCTAGCAGGGAGACTGCTGCTCTAACTCAGAGTATCTGTGAAATGACCAACTTACTAAAGCAGATGCAATTGAATCAACAACAAGCTCAGCAAGCTCAACCTTCTCCACCACAGCAAGGCCAACAGTTAGTCCCATAGAGAGTGTGCAGAATCTGTGCTGATTATAGCCATTATACTAATGAATGTCCGCAGCTCCAGCAAGAAGATAACACTGTGGCAGCCACTCATAACTTCTATAACCGTCCTAATCAAGGATACAATCAAGGTGGTAACTACAACCATGGATGGCAGGACAATTCCAACCAAGGTTGGAGAGATAATTCTAATCAGAATTGGAGAGACAATAATAACAGAGGAGGTAGAGACAATCAGGGAAATCAGAGGTGGAATAATAACAACAGCAGGCAGCAGAACCAGAACCAGCCTTATAGAGCACCTCATCTAAGGTAATTCCAAGTATCACAGCAAAACCAATAGCAGACTTTTCAGATCACTTGTCCTTCTTCATCTCCAAATGATGAGTTACTACAATCTATTGATCGGAGACAACAGGCCATGGAAAGCAACCTTATTTCTACTCTAAATGGTTTGAACTCTACCTTGCAAGCTCTTATCTCACAGATTGGATCAATGAGTAACCCCAATAACCAGCCTTTGAGCTCCAGTGGAATCCCCTCTCAACCATTACCCAATCCAAAGGGTGGCATTAATGCCATCACCCTAAGGTCTGGAACCATATTGCAAGAGAGGAATCAGGAAGAGCCAAACCCACCAGAACACGCCTCAGCTGAAGAGGTAGTGGAAATAGAAGATGTTGATGAGGAAGAGGATATACAGGACATGGCTGAAGAAGAAGAAGCTCAATCACAAGAAGAAGCACCAAAGGGCGCAGACACTATAGAAAATGCCATTCCTATTCCATTTCCACAACTTGCAAGGAAGCCCAGGAAGCAGTTAGAACCTGATCCCAAAATGGTAGAAATATTCAAAAAGGTTGAGGTAACTGTTCCCCTTTTGATGTTATTCAACAGGTACCTAAATACGCAAATTTTCTAAAAGATTTATGCATACATAAAGACAAAATTAATGAATTAGAAACTATTCCTTTGGGTAGTTCCATATCTGCTTTAATGGGACGTTTACCTGAAAAGTGTAGGGACCTAGGTCCATGATGCACGAAATTGTGATCATCAATGGCGCCATCAACATGGTACGCTCAATTGCAATCTCAACTTTTTATCACAACTTCACACAACTAACCAGCAAGTGTACTGGGTCGTCCAGGTAATAAACCTTACGCGAGTAAGGGTCGATCCCACAGAGATTGTTGGTATGAAGCAAGCTATGGTCACCTTGTAAATCTTAGTCAGGCAAACTCAAATGGTTATGAATGATGAATAAAACATAAAGATAAAGATAGAGATACTTATGTAATTCATTGGTGGGAATTTCAGATAAGCGTATGAAGATGCTTGGTCCCTTCCGTCTCTCTGCTTTCCTACTGTCTTCATCCAATCCTTCTTACTCCTTTCCATGGCAAGCTGTATGCAAGGGTTTCACCGTTGTCAGTGGCTACCTCCCATCCTCTCAGTGGAAATGTTCAACGCACCCTGTCACGGCACAGCTATTCATCTGTCGGTTCTCAATCATGTTGGAATAGAATCCAGTGATTCTTTTGCGTCTGTCACTAACGCCCAGCCTTCAGGAGTTTGAAGCTCGTCACAGTCATTCAATCATTGAATCCTACTCAGAATACCACAGACAAGGTTTAGACCTTCTGGATTCTCTTGAATGCCGCCATCAATTCTAGCTTATACCACGAAGATTCCGGTTAAAGAATCCAAGAGATATCCACCCAATCTAAGGTAGAACGGAGGTGGTTGTCAGGCACGCGTTCATAGGTGAGAATGATGATGAGTGTCACGGATCATCACATTCATCAAGTTGAAGAACAAGTGATATCTTAGAACAAGAACACGCGGAATTGAATAGAAGAACAATAGTAATTGCATTAATACTCGAGGTACAGCAGAGCTCCACAACTTAATCTATGGTGTGTAGAAACTCCACCGTTGAAAATACATAAGAACAAGGTCTAGGCCTGGCCGAATGGCCAGCCTCCAAACGTGATCGAAAGATCTAAAGATCAAAAGATTCCAGATTAAAAGATGACCTAGAGATCTAAAGTGATCAAAAAGATGAAAATACAATAGTAAAAGGTCCTACTTATAGAGAACTAGTAGCCTAGGGTTTACAGAGATGAGTAAATGACATAAAAATCCACTTCCGGGCCCACTTGGTGTGTGCTTGGGCTGAGCATTGAAGCAATTTCGTGTGGAGACTCTTCTTGGAGTTAAACGCCAGCTTTGGTGCCAGTTTGGGCGTTTAACTCCCATCCTTGTGCCAGTTCCGGCGTTTAACGCTGGGAATTCTGATGGTGACTTTGAACGCCGGTTTGGGCCATCAAATCTTGGGCAAAGTATGGACTATCATATATTGCTGGAAAGCCCAGGATGTCTACTTTCCAACGCCGTTGAGATCGCGCCAATTGGGCTTCTGTAGCTCCAG
The DNA here is from genome assembly GCF_003086295.3 of Arachis hypogaea. Lineage (NCBI taxonomy): Eukaryota > Viridiplantae > Streptophyta > Magnoliopsida > Fabales > Fabaceae > Arachis > Arachis hypogaea. Next base: position 22,965,069 of record NC_092043.1, on the reverse strand, counting down.
AAAATCCACTTCGAGTGCAGGGAAGTCAGAATCCAACAGCATCTGCAGTCCTTTTTAGTCTCTGAATCAGATTTTTGCTCAGGTCTCTCAATTTCAGCCAGAAAATACCTGAAATCACAGAAAAATACACAAACTCATAGTAAATTCCAGAAAAGTGAATTTTAACTAAAAACTAATAAAAATATACTAAAAACTAACTCAATCCTACTAGAAACATACTAAAAACAATGCCAAAAAGCGTACAAATTATCCGCTCATCAGTCCATGTATGGTTAATTGTACTATTGGTGGTATGATATTTTCTGACTGCATGTGTGATTTAGGAGCATGTGTTAGTATAATGCCTTTGTCTATGTACGATGTTTTGAGACTCCCTCCCTTAAAAAGGTCGGCAGCTCATTTTGTGTTAGCAGATAAAAGTATTATTACAGTGGCTGGAGTTGTTGAAGATGTATTAGTGGGTATTAAGAGACTCACATTCCCCATTGATTTTTATATCCTGGAGATACCTCAAAATGACTCAGAGAAGCCATCATCAATCCTACTCAAAAGACCTTTCCTGAAGACCTCGAAGTTCAAATTGGATGCTTTTTCAGGAACATACTCTTTTGAAATAGACGACAGAGTAGTATGCTTCAATCTGAATGGAGTTATGAAGCACCCTCCAGAAGATCATTCTATCCTCCAGTGTGACATCATAGATGAAACCGTAGCTGAAGTTCACCAGGAGGAGTTCGAAGAGAAGTACATAGGACAAGGTCCGAGTGTGGGGACACTTTCTGAGGACAATGAAAGTACTTTACCACTGCAACCAGCTCCAGACAATCCAGAGCCTGACCATGAGCAGAAGTTAGAATTGAAACCCCTCCTTCCACACCTCAAATATGCTTACCTCGAGGACAAGCAGAAGTTTCCAGTTATCATTGCACGGGAACTCACTTCTCAACAAGAAGAGGAGTTACTTAGTGTGCTGAGGAGGCACAAGAAGGCAATTGGGTGGAGTTTGGCAGACATAGTAGGCATCAACCCTCAAGTTTGTGAGCACAGAATATTTTTAGAAGAGGGAGCAAGACCTGTTCGTCAACCCCAAAGAATACTAAACCCCACTATCTTAGAGGTTGTCAAGAAGGAAGTGACCAGACTACTAGAGGTAGATATCATCTACCCCATCTCAGACAGTGAATGGGTGAGCCAAATACAAGTGGTGCCCAAGAAGTCTGGAGTCACTACAGTGAAGAATGAGCATGGAGAGCTCATAGCAACCAGAGTACAGAACGCCTAGAGGGTCTGCATTGATTACAGGCGTCTCAACCAAGCCACTCGTAAGGATCACTATCCTCTTCCATTCATTGATCAAATGCTAGATCGCCTGTCAGGTAAATCACATTATTGCTTTTTAGATGGTTACACAAGCTATTTCCATATTCATATAGCTCCTGAAGATCAGGAAAAGACTACTTTTACATGTCCTTTTGGGACTTATGCCTATAAGAGAATGCCATTTGGCTTGTGCAATGCACCAGCTACTTTCCAAAGGTGCATGATGAGGCTTTTCTCTGACCTTCTTAAGGATTGTATGGAGGTTTTTATGGATGATTTTAGCGTTTATGGTGATTCCTTTAGCCTTTGCTTGGATAGTTTATCTAGTGTACTAGATAGATGTGTCAGTACAAACCTTGTATTGAATTTTGAAAAATGTCACTTTATGGTAAGACAAGGGATTGTACTAGGACATGTTGTGTCTAATACTGACCTTTCTGTAGATCGAGCAAAGGTGGATGTTATTTCTAGTTTGTCTTACCCCTCCTCTGTGAGGGAAGTCCATTCGTTCCTTGGCCATGCAGGTTTTTACCAGAGATTCATTAAGGAATTTAGTAAGGTAGCACTTCCCTTATCCAGATTACTGCAGAAAGATATCAAGTTTGAGTTCAGTGAGGATTGCAAACAAGCGTTTGATAAGCTGAAGACCGCCCTGACTCAAGCTCCAATTGTGAGAGGACCTGACTGGAGCCAGCCATTCAAAATCATGTGCGACGCTTCCAACCATGCTGTAGGAGCAGCGCTGGCTCAACGTGAAGGTAAGGATCCTTTTGTCATTGCTTATGCATCTAAGACTTTAGACGCTACTCAGTCTAACTACACTACTACTGAGAAAGAGCTTCTTGCTATTGTTTTTGCTCTGGAAAAATTCTGAGCCTATTTACTTGGTACTAAAGTAGTAGTGTATTCAGACCATGTAGCTCTAAAGTATTTATTAGCTAAAAAGGAATCCAAACCAAGGCTTATACGTTGGATACTGCTACTACAAGAATTTGATTTAGAAATAAAGGATAGGAGTGGTAACCAGAATCTAGTGGCAGACCACTTGAGCCGCCTTGAGCACATTAAAGATTACTCCACTCCTATAGCTGATAATTTCCCATTTGATAACCTACAAGCAGTATCTGAGGTAGTCCCTTGGTATGCACCTGTCGCTAATTATCTAGTTAGCCGCACTTTTCCTCCAAACTTTACTAAGCATCAAAGAGACAAGCTGAAAAGCGAGTCTAAATATTATATATGGGATGACCCATATTTATGGAGATGTGGTGCTGACCAGGTAATTAGAAAGGTGTGTGCCTCAATCAAAATTCCAGTCCATTTTAGAGGCTTGTCACTCATCTAAGAGTGGAGGACATTTTGGCCCTCAAAGAACAGCTAGAAAAATCTTAAACTGTGGATTCTGGTGGCCTACTCTTTTTAAAGACACTGCTGAATTTTGTAAATCATGTTTCCCATGCCAAAAATTTGGTAATATATCCAAGAGGGATGAAATGCCTCAACAAATTATGCTTTTCTGTGAAATTTTTTATGTTTGGGGCATTGACTTCATGGGTCCATTTCCAAATTCTAATGGTCATTTTTATATATTGTTAGCTTTTGATTATGTTTCTAAATGGGTGGAAGCAATTTCTACCCGCACCGATGATGCTAACACTGTTGTTTCCTTTGTTAGAAACCACATCATTTATCGCTTTAGATCACCATGAGCAATCGTGAGCGATCAAGGCACCCATTTTTGTAATAGGAGACTAACAAGATTATTGAAAAAGCATAGGATCATTCATAAAGTAGCAACAACCTACCATTCTCAGACTAATGGGCAAGCCGAGGTGTCTAACAAAGAGATAAAATGCATATTGCAGAAGATAGTCCAACCTCATAGAAGAGACTGGAGCACCAGGCTACAAGATGCACTCTGGGCATACAGAACAGCATACAAGACACCCATTAGGATTAGTCCTTTTCACTTAGTTTATGAAAAAGCCTGTCATCTTCCAGTTGAAGTAAAGCACAAAGCCTTTTGGGCAGTAAAGGAATGCAACATGGGATTTGAGAAAGCCAGAGCTGAAAGGAAGTTGCAACTGCAAGAATTGGAAAGCCTTCGCCTAGAAGCTTATGAGAACTCAAGGCTGTACAAGGAAAAGAAGAAGGCTATACATGATCAGCACATCAAGAGGAAAGAGTTCCAACCTGGGGATTTAGTCCTCCTTTACAACTCTAGACTGAGGCTCATGCCAGGCAAGTTGAGATCAAGGTGGGAAGGTCCATATAGAGTCGAGAAGCCTGAGCCGTACGGAGTTTTTCACCTAAGTCACCCTTCAAGCTCTGAACTCATCAAAGTTAATGGATATCGTTTGAAGCTCTGCCATGGTGAGAAGGTGACGAAAAACAAGGAGTTAGATATCTTCCTCCTGGAGGATCCACTCACAGTAGAAGACTGAGCTAATAGAGCGTCTAACTTAAGGACGTTAAAACAAAGTGCTAGGTGGGAGACAACCCACCATGGTATGATCGTTCCTTTCTTTACTCTTAGTTTTCTTTTTTAATAACTCTTCTCATTATTAGCACATTTAGTATGCATCTGCATTTGCATATTTAAAAAAAAAAGGGAGAGCCGCGACACGACAACGTCACCGACGCGTCTGCATCGCAAGTGGCTCAGAGAGAATAAGAAAACGAACAAAGAGTCACGCGAGAGTGTGGCTGGAGGCGTGCCTTTGGCACAAATCACCCCACGCGACCGCGTCATTGACGCATCCGCGTCACCCACGCGGACGCGTGACCTGAAAATCGACGTAAGAAAGGGTGCACGACCGAAAGGTTGTACTGGAGTGGTGCTGGATTGGTGCTGAACGCACAAGCCTTACCATGCGGACGTATGGCTCAAGCGTCCGCGTCACATCCCTATAATGGTCACTCACGCGATCGCGTCGACCACGCGACCGCGTCACCCTGAAATTTGGCAAAATATGTTTTCAAATAGAGAGTTGTGCGAGCGCGAAGCTACCCTCGCACCCCTAGCGTTTATCATTTCACGCGTCCACGTGACCGACGCATCTGCATCATTCCCTTCAAAAGCCCTCCGCGCGACCGCGTGCACCACGCGTCCGCGTCACTTGCGCCGCCCATCTCATTTAAATCTGCCAGATTGTCTTATCTTTTCCCACACCAATCCTATTTTCCCCCCTTTTCTCCCTTCTTCCTTCTTCCTCCTTTCTACCCCTCACTCCCACCACCATTATCAAGGTTTTTCTTCTCTTCTTCCCTACTTTTTCATTTTCCTTCTTATTTTCATGTTTTCTTTCTCTTTCTCTCATTCTCCTTCTTATTTTCATGTTTTCTTTCTCTTTCTCTTCTACTTTCTTCATCCATATTTTCTTTTTATTTATTCTCCCTCATATTGGTGTTAGAAATTTATTTGGGTCATTATTTTTATATGTTGCTTGTGGATTGTTTAGGACTTGTTTAATAATTATATATTATTTTTATAGGGTTACTTGCATGTTCAAGTTAATATTTTCCATACCTTCTTTAACATGCATGCTATGTGTTTGTGAAAACGCCCATATGGCATTGTGCACTATTTTTTTGGATTTCTTTTAATCCACTATTCTATATGCTTGCTTTTCACAAAACCCTTTTTATTTTTTATTAATTAAATATAATTGTTATTACAAACATATTGTTAGTTTGAATGACTTGGTAATCTAACTTGGACATTGAATGCTTAATCTATGCTACTCATGCCCTTGCCGGCATGCCAATAAACACCTAGCATTTAACTGTCTTCACATGCACTTCCTATATTTCAATTGTTGATTTGCCACATGTAGTCATGACCATGTGTTCACATCATTATCCATTCATATGCATTGATTACCAAATTTCCTATTCCTTTTCTTGTTATAACCCTTTAAATATTCATGTCTTTACTCGTTTCCTTTCAGGATGGCCACCAAGAAAGGCAAGGAGAAAGCTACCCCCAAATCCACTGCAAGGAGAGGAACAAAAAGAAAATTAGTAGCAAAGCCATCTTCAACTGCAGTTAAGCCCTAAAAAAAAGAATTAAAAGGATTCTAAAGGTCGATGAAAAGGAGAAAGCATTCCCAGTAAAGGACACTACTCGATTTTCCAATTGCTATTGTGAGCAGATGTTTCCCATTCTGGTAGCTCGGAATTACAACAACGAACACCTTCTAATCCTTCCACCTCATATTCTCAAATTTGTTGAGCCACAGATTACACAGAGACATTGGGGATTCCTACGGAGATAGCCAAAACAGGTTAATCTTTCTTGGGTAGTTGAGTTCTACTCCAATTTCCACCTGCCAACCCTACAGTTTGTTTATATTCGTCAGAAGTAAGTCCCTATTACAGAAGAGGCCATTCAGCGAGTATTAGATCTTCCCTCTGCTCCAAAAGGATTAGACGCATTTTAAGAAGCCGCACTCAAGCGCCAGGCGTACAAATTTGACTGGGATGCTGTTCTCAGCGTTATCGCACAACCTGGCAGCAGATGGATTTTTGGATACCATCGTTCCCTTCCTAAGGGAATATTGGCTTCCGCACTCACCTTGGAGGCTCACGTATGGGCACAGATTATGTCCCATTACGTCTTTCTGAGCACTCATGAGTTCTCCTTCACCGCATACATGGTGGCAGTTCAAGAGTGCAAAAATTTGCAACAATGGGGAAGAGAGTGCAAGACAATATAAATTAATGTCAATGCAAAATGAATACAAATATCATAAAAGATTAGCAGTAACTTAAATAATATTACCCAATAGTGTAAAACAAGTCACTGAGCACCAAAATAATACCAGAAAAGACACAACAGTTGAATATGAACAAGTGACACCAATAGAAAAATAATAAATTTATAAACAAAAAAAATATGCACAAAATTAAAATGCAATGAATGAAATATGCAAATAAATTAAGTAAAATTAAATGAAAGATAAGAAGAATGGGAAGGAAAAGAAATAAAGTAAGAAAGAAAGAAGAAAAAAAAAAGATAGAAGAGATTAGGATTAGAAAAGAAAAGACGAGATAATTGGCACTAATCTGGATAAGTTGTGCGGCGCAGGCGACGCGAACGCGTGAGTGACGCAGTTGCGTGGTGCGCGATAAGGTCAGGTGACATGGACACGTGGGGCACGCAATCGCGTGACCTGATTTGTGCGAGTGGCACGAGTGCAGCCTCGCGTTCGCGCAACTCTCTGTTCGAAACTCTTTTTGCCAATTTTTGGGTGACGCGGTCGCGTTGTTGACGCGATCGCGTGGATGGCCATATTTTAGAAAATGGCGCGGACGCGTGTGGCACGGGTTCACATGTGGCACGCGTTCGCGTGGTAGGGCTTGTGCTTCTAGCACGAGTCCAGCCATGTTCCAGCTCAACTTTCGGCCACATACCCTTTTTACGTCGATTTACAAGGCCACGCGGTCGCGTGGGTGACGCGGACGCGTGGTGAGGCTATTTCATTAATGGCGCGGACGCGTCAGCGATGCGGTCGCATGGATCAAGTTGTGCCAAAGGCACGCCTCCAACCACGCTTTCGCGTGACTCTCTGTTCAATTCTCTTTTCTTTAAAACACATTGGTGACGCGGATGCGTCAGCGACGCTGTCGCGTCGCGTGCGTGCTTTTTTTGATGGAGTATGCAGAATGCAAAATGATATGGATGTTATGAGTAATTCCAGGTTCAATAAAAAAATAAAACTCGAAAACGAATAAAAATAAAAATGAAAAAGGAACGATCATACCACGGTGGGTTGTCTCCCACCTAGCACTTTTAGTTAAACTCCTTAAGTTGGACATTTGGGGAGTCCTTTGTTATGGTGGCTTGTGTTTGTACTGATCCTTGAATCCCCACTAATGTTTGTAATTCCAATGGCCTCCGGGATCCCAAATTAGGTGCAAAAAGCCTTCAAGTAAGTTAAAGCAAGTGACAAGGCCCTACGAGTGTTGATTGTTGGAATGAATTCCGGGGTCCCAAACCTTGCTTTTACACCCGTCTTCAAGTTGATTATCATGATTCCATCCGGGTGGTTCAGCTTTAGAATTCCCACTGAAGCAGCCAAACAACTTCCTAGACCCATTCAGTTGAGCTCTATACCAACCTTTGTGTTTAAACTTTGAGCTTCCAACCCTAATGAACTTTGCAGGACAATTCTTACCACTGACCATCTTCCTCTTACTCTTAATGCCACAAAGAGCTCTAAGCTGACCATCCGTCTCTAGTAGCCCATATTCAAGTGGGAAAGTAAAGGATAAGGATAAGAATTTTACCCACTTGAACGTTGTGTTAGACGGTAATGGTCTTGGGAGAGATATTTCTAATGAATTTGCAAGCTCCACTCCCTTGTGCTCTTCTCTGACAACTTCCACCTCTTTGTAAGCTTCTTCAATTTCAACCTCTTTCTCTTGGTGGCTTTCTTCCAATTCAATCTCTTCTTCATTGTTTACCAAGGGCATGGGAGGTTGTGCTTCTTCTTCTTTAAACTCCATATCAAGTCCAATGGAAGAGGATTCAAATGTAGATAAGAATTCATCAATGATTGAATCCATCTCTTGATCATCCCCTTCAAAGTCTTCAACCATGAGATGCCTTGGAGGTTGTACACCCTCCTCAACATCAGTTTCAAACGTCTTTGAAGGAGGCTCTATAACTTGACTTTCCCATGGAGGTTTAACATCTCCTAAGTCTTCAATCACTGCCTCCTCTTTTTCTTCAATAATTCCGACTTCCTCCACTTGTTCCAATACCAAATCGTGCTGCTCACTATCCACCGGAGTGCCTAACTTCTCCTTCCTGCTATGTTCTTCAGTAGATTCTCCACATGAAGCCATGGGGGTTCCTTGAATGTCCGAACATCGAAAAGGTAATCAATTTATTGCTTGATCCAGGTGTTTAAGTATGAAATCGTATTCATCCTTGATGATTTCCTGTTCAACTATTTCTTCACCTTCAAGTACAAAATCCTCCTTTTTGTCTTCTTTCACTAGTTCTTCAATCGCGCTGTCAACTTCAAGGGTCTCTACTACCTTAACCTTTAGTGCCTCTTCTAGCTCCTTATGAAGTATGGATTCACAAAGATGATCCTCTCTCTCTTGTTCCATGTCAATAGTATCAGTGGGATCATGTTGCTCTTGGATTGATGGATGTTGGTGCTCTTCCATGGATGGTGGTGATGGGATGGGTGGATCATTATGTGGTTGAGATAGAAGTGCATTGGAGCTTGAGGGTTGAATATTGGGGATATTTGGTGGCACGATTTGGGCAGCGAGAGCTTGTATAGCAGAGTTTAGATCGGCAAATGCTTTCTCCATGGAGGTTTGGGGTGGATAGGAGGGTTCATTTGTTGGGAGAAAAGGTTCATAACACGGAGGTGGTTCCTCTTGATAAGGATATGGAGATGGTGTATATTAAGGTGGTGATTCTGGGTATGGTTCATATGGTGATTGGTGTGGTGGACAAGGGTTGGGGTCATATGGAGGTGAATGGTGGAAAGGGGCTTGTGAGTGTGGTGGTTCAAAGCTATGTTGAGGAGGTGGTTCATTGGCATATGATGGAGCTTGTTGGTAACTACAAGGGGGTCCACCATATCTACCAGCTTGGTATGCATTGTAGAATGGTCTTTGTCTGTGATATCTAGGAGGGTATTGTTGCCTAAAGGGCTGATCAGATCCTCTTGGCTCTGTCCATCTTTGATTGCCTTGACCTTGATGCATATTCCTGTTATAGCTTCCTCTTCCTGCAACATAGTTGTAACCAGACTCATAGCCAAAGGGGTGAGAATTCATAGTAATAGAAGAAAATAAAAACAAAAACTAATAAAAAGAAAATATTTTGAAAAAAAAGATAAAACAAGATTTTGAAAAAAAAATGTGATTTTTGAAAAAGATTTGAATTTAAAAAAATTTTAAAATCTGAATTTCTTTTTTGAAAAATATTTACAATAACCAATAATAAGGCACACGTTTGCAATTTCCCGGCAACGGCGCCATTTTCACGTTAGGATTTTTGCTAGTAAAGAATTTTATAAAAATATAGTCGCGTTGTAAGTACAGATTCTAAACCAACAGAAAATCCCTTCGTACAAACGTTTTGGTTGTCACAAGTAACAAACCCCTAAATAAATTGATAACCGAAGTATTCAAACCTCGGGTCGTCTTCTCAAGGAATTGCAGGGAGGTATGTTCTTATTATTGGTTATGCAAAGGTATATTTTGGGGTTTTCAAAAGGGTTGAACAAGTAATGTAAAATAACAAGTCGTCAAAATAGTAACTAGTAAAGCTCTTGGCAAGGTATGAAAACTGGAAGTCCTATCCCAGTTATCCTTATCAATTGTGATGAGAATTGGATTTTTCTCCTACTAAGTCAAACTCTAACTATGAAGGTAAGTTAAGTGGATGAATTAATTTTAATTCCTCAAGTCCTAGTCTTTCCTTGAGAAAGGCTAGAGTTAGTGGAACTTGATTTAATTCTTGAAGAATTCCAATTTTCGGTCAACAATGAGTTTGATAACTCAAGAGTCACCAATTAATCAACCAGAGCCGAAAGGTAGAAAAATCTAAATTATTTATATCATAAATAAAAGAAACAAATCATAGATCTGAAAATACCTCAAATTATATTAACCAAAGAAAATCATAACATGAATGGTCATTAAACAAATAAAAGAGAAAATAAATAAATAAATAAGAACATTGAACCTGAGACGAAGAAGAAATATTCCTAAATTCTAAAAATCATAATCCTAATCCTAAGAGAGAGGAGAGAGCCTCTCTCTCTCTCTCTCTAAAACTACATCTAAAATTATGAAAAGTATGAATTATGAAAAACATCTTGAGTCTCTGCATGTTCCCTAACTTTAATCTGTGTTTCTGTGCCAAAAACTGGGTTGAAATACGGCCCAGAATCTCTGCTAGTGACTTTTGTAATTCTGCAGATCGCGCACGTCATGCGTCCACGTCGTCCACGCGATCGCGTCACTCAGCGTTTTTCGTATCACGCATGCGCGTCGTCCACGCATTCGCGTCATTCGTGCAGCTTCTAATCCGCGCGGTCGCGTTAGGCACGCGAACACGTCACTCTGATTTCTTCCATTTTGCACGGTCGCGTGAGCCATGCAACCGCGTGACTTCTTGCTGGTCATCTCCTCAATTCCTTGTGTTCCTTCCATTTTTGCACGCTTCCTCTTTATTCTCTAAGCCATTCCTGCCCTATGAAGCCTGAAACACTTAATACACAGATCAAGGTATGGAATGGTAATAGGAGAGGATTAAGATTAGCTAAATTAAGACCAAAGAAGCATGTTTTCAATCATAGAACTAAACTAGGAAGGAATTGTAAAATCATGCAAATCCTATGAATAAGTGGGTGAAAAGCTTGATAAAACCACTCAATTAAATACTATATAAATCGTAAAATAGTGGTTTATCAGTGACTTTACTGCACCAAATTTCAACTTCCATGGAAGAAGCATCTCAATTCCTGCCATTGGAGCAAACAATTTTGAGCTTAAGCCTCAATTAGTTTCTCTGATGCAACAGAATTGCAAGTTTCATGGACTTCCATCAGAAGATCCTTTTCAATTCTTAACTGAATTCTTGCAGATCTGTGATACTGTTAAGACCAATTGAGATGATCCCGAGGTCTATAAGCTTATGCTTTTTCCTTTTGCTGTAAGAGACAGAGCTAGAACATGGTTGGACTCACAACCTAGAGATAGTCTAAACTCTTGAGATAAGCTGGTCATGGATTTCTTAGCCAAATTCTTTCCTCCTCAAAAGCTGAGAAAGCTTAGAGTGGATGTTCAAACCTTCAGGCAGAAAGAAGGTGAATCCCTCTATGAAGCTTGGGAAAGTGGTGTGGTTTTTATTAACCACACTTACTAACCGGCAAGTGCACCGGGTCATACCAAGTAATACCTTACGTGAGTAAAGGTCGATCCCACGAGGATTGATGGATCAAGCAACAATGATTGATTGATTGGCTTAGTTAGGCAAGCAGAAATTGGTTTTGATATTGAGATGTTTAAAAAGTTAAGTTGAAAATATCATAAGGCAAGTACGCAAGTAATTAAGTTAAAAAAAATATAGGAAAACAGTTAAGGCTTCAGAGTTATCTATTTTTATGGATTAACTTTTCTTACTAACTATTTTAATTATGTAGGATTTAATTTATGGCAAACTATATGTGACTAGACCCTAATTCCTTAGACCTTCCTAGTCTCCTCTAAAATTCATTAACTGCCAATTCCTTGGTCAATTAATTCCAATTAAAGGGTACATGATCAAATTCCAGTTTGCATGCCACAAAAACTTTAATTACCCAAAGAATAAAAAGATTATATGTCACGTATCCCGTTAAATCCAGATAATTAGAATTTAGGAGAATATGTTTTCAAGCTGTTGTTCAAGTATAGAGCTTTTCCAAGTTATACAAGAACTCAAATAGAAAGAGGGTCATACTTCCATTCCACCCAAATTCATAAGATAAAGAACGAAAACAATTCTTAAATATAAATCCAAAACATAAATTAAAATAGAAAAAAGTAATAAAATCAATCCATACAAATAGACAGAGCTCCTAACCTTAACAGTGGAGGTTTAGTTGCTCATGGAATGTAGAATGTAAATTTGTATAGAATTCCCTAATGGAATCCTTCTAACGTAATGTACCTAATAGAAGAGATGTCTTCCCTTTTTATAACTAATCCTAATTAATTTAAAATCTAATATTTTAAATTAAGATAATATCTTTTCCTATTTTAAAATCAAATTTGAATTTAAATCAGAATTAACTAACTACTCCGCGTCTTGTAACGTGGGGATCACTTGGCTTTACCGGATCTGCGCCTAACTTGGGTGCTAAAATGGAGCCCAGAAATCACCCCCCAGCGGTTTCTACGTTTTCTGCACGTGGCACATGTCACGCGTACGCGTCAGTCACGCATACGCGTCGATAGCCTCTTCCGCAAGTCACGCAGACGCGTCGTCATGCGTTCACGTCGCTGAGCAAATCTTCAAATCATGCGTACGCGTCAGTCACGCGCACGCGTCGCCATGCAAAGCTCCAAATCACGCGTATGCGTCAGTCATACGTACGCGTCGCTCCTCGCTGAAATCTCTTTTGATTCTTGAGCTGCAGAAACTCCATCAAATCCAGTCAAATGCTACCTAAAATAAACAAAATTGCAAAAGACTCAAAGTAGCATTAATATTGGCTAAAAGATAATTAATTCTTTATTAAACTCAACAATTTAGATGCAAATTCACTAGGAGAAGATAAGAAAGATGCTCACGCATCACAACACCAAACTTAAACTGTTGCTTGTCCTCAAGCAACCAAAACTAATATAAGCTTAGGATGTGAATTTGCATGAGAATGAGAGTTCGATTAAGCTCATGTCTCTTCTCATAGTGGGGTTTACAACTGCAATCCTGAATAGTTTTGGCATCTCTCTCTCCTTTGAATCAGAAGAATGTTAATGTCATTCGGATTTAGAATCTGGATAATATTATGAATTCTCTGATCTTTTATATTTCAGTTTAATCCTTGAACACAGCAAAATTTACTTTAATTTATTTTTCTTTGGTGCTTTGCACCTTGAGCCTAGCCGTGACTTTAAATGTTTTGTCTCAAGCTTTACTTAACACAGAAACACCACAAGCACTTAACTGGGGAACTCTCTTTGAGTTCTGATTTTTCTTTTAATTACTCCCAGACAGTGGTGCTCAAAGCCTTTGGCATACCCTGTTAAGCGCACTTGGTCTCGACTCTAAGTGTTCTGTCTCAAGGATTACTTGACACAATCACACCACAAGCATATGACTAGGGGAACAACTCTTTGAGCTGTTAATCATGTCTGACCTCCCTAGTCATTGATGCTCAGAGCCTTGGACCTTGCTTTTATTTAATAATTATTATCTATTTAAATTTTTTTTTGCTGTTTCTTTTGCTTCAAGGATTAAATTTTTTGTTTATTTCAGAGAAGTCATAATAATTCTCTAAATTCCTATTCCTTATACATCAACATCCCTTGATTCAAATTCAAATATGCATTATTTACATCATGCATTCAGAATTACCATTAATACCACCACATTTAAGTAAATAAGACTATTCTTAAAATTAAACTCAATTTCTCATGAAATACATTACTTCTTTTTCTTTTCTTTTTAGATTCAAGTTCAGTGAGTGGTACATGACACATCTTTTCAGCATTAAAGCAATTAAAAGAAAACTAATCCTAGGATTATAGCTAATAAAAGATCATGCAACAGACAAAGTAAAATAGCAGAAAACCGAAACATAACATAGAAAAAGAGGGGAGGAATAAAAATAAAAGGAACTCAACCACCTTAGTTATCCTAGCTATCGCTTTATTCTTTAGGTTGTGCTCCTCAATGAAGATGATTCACCTCCCTTTTGTGCCAGAAAACCAATAAGCGCCGCGTCAACACCAAACTTAAAGGTTTGTTTGTCCTCAAGCAAAGAAGAACTGAAAATAGAAGAGACAAATATTATGAGGAGAGAAAAATAAAAGGATAAAAGAATAAGAGAGAATTAGGATTGGGAGAGAGAGAAATAAAACTGGGCGGAGCAAGCGACGCGGACGTGTGCAGCACGCGTATGCGTGGGTCGTGAATGTTCTTAATGACGCGTTAGCGTCAGGCACGCGTCCGCATGCCCTTGATTTTGTGTGATTCACGCGAAGCCAGCCGCGCGCCCGCGCAACTTTCTGTTTGCATGGCTTAGGAACCAGTATTTCATACGATGCGTTCGCGTCATACACACGAACGCGTGGATGGCCATATGTGCAATTGACGCGGACGCGTCAGTCACGCGTCCGTGTGACCAAATTTGTGCTTTTAACAGACTTCTTGTCCCAAGCCAGCACAACTCTCTGCCCAAACACTCATTTACGTCGATTTTGCAGGTCACGCGTCTGCGTCAGTGGCGCGCCTGCGTGGATGGCAAAAATCACAAACGATGCGAACGCGTGGGGTATGCGATCGCGTGGGCTTGTTTGTGCGAAAGGCTCCATTCTTGCGCCACTCCCGCGCAACTCTCTGTTCATTTTTATTTTTCACGCACACCCCTCTAACGCGTACGCGTCAGCGACGCTTGCGCGTCGTGCGCACGTTTTTTTTTTATTTTTTATTTTTTTTATAACTTGAGGTGTTTGGTTCCTGTGATATAAATAGCTGCATGATCAGAAAATTAGTAAGAACTCAATAAAAATAAAATAAATGAGAAAATAACTAAGGATACGAAAAAGAACGATCATACCACGGTGGGTTGTCTCCCACCAAGCACTTTTAGTTAAAGTCCTTAAGTTGGACATGTGGTGAGCTCCTTGTCATGGTGGCTTGTGCTTGTACTGATCCAGAAATCTCCACCAATGTTTGTAATTCCAATGGTCACCGGGATCCCAAACTAGGCGCCTAACGCCTTTGAGCAAGTTGAAGCAAGTGACAAGGCCCAATGGGTGTTGGTTGTGGGAATGAATTCCAGGGTCCCAAATCTTGCTTTTACACCCGTCTTCTTGTGTATCACCATTGTTCTCGCCGGGTAGCAAGCAGTCTAAATTCTCACAAATGCATCCAAACAACCTTCTAGATCCATTCAATTGAGCTCTACACCAATCATTGCACTTCAATTTGGAGCATGCAACCATATTGAACCTTGTTTGACAACTCTTGCCACTAACCATCTTCCTCTTACTCTTAATGCCACAAAGAGCTTTAAGTTAACCATCCATCTCTAGTAGCCCATATTCAAGTGGGAAAGTAAAGGTTAATGGTAGGAATTTTACCCACTTGAATGTTGTATTGGATGGAGATGGCTTTGGGAGAGGTCTTGCAAGCTCCACTTCCTTGTGTTCTTCTTTGTAAGCTTCCTCAATTTCACCCTGTTCCTCTTGGTAGCTTTCTTCTAATTCAATCTCTTCTTCATTGCTTACCAAAGGCATGGGAGGTTGTGCATCTTCCTCCTTTGTGGGTGCATTTTCCTCTTTTGTTTTTGCATCTTCCTTTTCTTCCATGTGTGAGGATGAAAAGTTCCCTAGTTCACTGGAGTATAAACTCCTTTGATTGATTTCCTCACTTTCTTCCATAGGATCTTGCATTATATCTCTTGGGAAGGAATTTACTTGCTCCTCTTCTTGGGACTTGATAATTGATTGCACATGTTTCTCTATATTTTTGACACTTGTCTTTATATCATGTAGGCATTCTTTCATGAGGAGCTCAAGATCTGATGGTATTTGAGATGAATAGGAAGATGGTGTTTCTTGATATGGGCAGAAGGGTGATGGTTCTTGATATGGATAGAAAGGTGGTGGTTCTTGGTATGAATATAGAGATGGTGGTTCGTCGTATGAATATGGAGGTGGTGGCTCTTGATAGTTGGAACATGGAGCATTGAAGTTCCTTTGGTTTTGACTTTGCCAACCAAAATTTGGATAGTTCCTCCATCCACCATAATATGAATCACTACTCGGGTTTGAGTAGCAACCCATATGATCTCTCTCCATTATTTTTCCTTAGCACAAAACACCAAAAAGGATTAAACGCACCATGTGGTAAATAGGAAAGCAAAGAAGAAAGAACAGAATTCTAAGAATTAAAATAAAACTAACTAGGAAACACCAAACTTAATTTCAGAAATTAAGAAAAATATTGGTGCTATTTATTTATTTAATTTTTTTTAAATTTAAAATTTAATTAAAAAATATTTTTTTTGAAAATCAAGTAATAAAAGAAAAAAATTAAAACAAAACAGGGGAGGAGGGAAAGAAAGTAAACGAAAAGGAAAAAAAAGAAAAACAAATAACGTAAACAAAAGGAAAAAGGGAAAAAAATTAACGTAAAGAAAGGAAAAAAGAAAAGTTAACGTAAGAAAAAAATTTTTTAAAGCAAAATCCGGGAAGAAAGAAAAAAAATAAATTGTGAAATAAAGAGAATTAAAATTAATTTTTTTTGAAAATTTAAAGCAAAATTTTTAAATAAAATTAAAACAAAAACGCTTAATCTAAGCAGTCAAACAACTAATAGTTGTCAATCACAATCAATCCCCGGCAACGGTGCCAAAAACTTGGTGTGGTTTTTATTAACCACACTTACTAACCGGCAAGTGCACTGGGTCGTACCAAGTAATACCTTACGTGAGTAAGGGTCGATCCCACGAGGATTGATGGATCAAGCAACAATGATTGATTGATTGGCTTAGTTAGGCAAGCAGAAATTGGTTTTGATATTGAGATGTTTAAAAGGTTAAGTTGAAAATATCATAAGGCAGGTACGCAAGTAATTAAGTTAAAAATAAAATATGGAAAAACAGTTAAGGCTTCAGAGTTATCTATTTTTCCGAATTAACTTTTCTTACTAACTATTTTAATTATGTAGGATTTAATTTATGGCAAACTATATGTGACTAGACCCTAATTCCTTAGACCTTCCTAGTCTCCTCTAAAATTCATTAACTGCCAATTCCTTGGTCAATTAATTCCAATTAAAGGGTACATGATCAAATTCCAGTTTGCATGCCACAAAAACTCTAATTACCCAAAGAATAAAAGGATTATATGTCACGTATCCCGTTAAATCCAGATAATTAGAATTTAGGAGAATATGTTTTCAAGCTGTTGTTCAAGTATAGAGCTTTTCCAAGTTATACAAGAACTCAAATAGAAAGAGGGTCATACTTCCGTTCCACCAAAATTCATAAGATAAAGAACGAATACAATTCTTAAATATAAATCCAAAACATAAATTAAAATAGAAAAAGTAATAAAATCAATCCATACAAATAGACAGAGCTCCTAACCTTAACAGTGGAGGTTTAATTACTCATGGAATGTAGAATGTAAATTTGTATAGAATTTCCTAATAGAATCCCTCTAATGTAATGTACCTAATAGAAGAGAAGTCTTCCCTTTTTATAACTAATCCTAATTAATTTAAAATCTAATATTTTAAATTAAGATAATATCTTTTCCTATTTTGAAATCAAATTTAAATTTAATTCAGAATTAACTAACTACTCCGCGTCTTATAACATGGGGACCACTTGGCTTTACTGGATCTGCGCCTAACTTGGGTGCTAAAATGGGGCCCAGAAATCACCCCCAGTAGTTTCTACGTTTTCTGCACGTAACGCATGTCACGCGTACACGTCAGTCGCGCGTACGCGTCGATAGTCTCTTCCGTAATTCACGCGGACGCGTCGGTCATGCGTCCGCATCGCTGAGCAAATCTTCAAATCACGCGTACGCGTCAATCACGCGCACGCGTCGCCATGGAAAACTCCAAATCACGCGTACACGTCAGTCACGCGTACGCGTCGCTCCTCGCTAAAATCTCTTTTGATTCTTGAGCTGCAGAAACTTCATCAAATCCATTCGAATGCTACCTAAAATAAACAAAATTGCAAAAGACTCAAAGTAGCATCCATATTAGCTAAAAGATAATTAATTCTTTATTAGACTCAACAATTTAAATGCAAATTCACTAGGAAAAGATAGGAAAGAGGCTCACGCATCAGAAAGATACAAGTAACTGACCAAAAAGTGTCATTCTGACATGCTCTCAGAATGGACCATCCTGGATATATTCTATGATGGTCTATCTGAATTGTCTAAAATGTCATTGGACCATTCTGCAGGTAGATCTATTCACCTGAAGAAAATGCCTGCAGAAGCTCAGGAACTTATTGAAATGGTTGCAAATAACCAGTTCATGTAAACCTCTGAAAGGAATCCTGTGAGTAATGGGATGCCTCAGAGGAAAGGAGTTATTGAAATTGATGCTCTGAATGCCATATTAGCTCAGAACAAAATGTTGACTCAGCAAGTCAATATGATTTCTCAGAGTCTGAATGGATTGCAAAATGCATCCAATAGTACTAAAGAAGCATTTATTGAAGAAGAAGCTTATGATCCTAAGAACCCTACAATGACAGAGGTAAATTACATGGGTGAAGCCTATGGAAACACCTATAATCCTTCATGGAGGAATCATCCAAATTTCTAATGGAACGATCAACAAAAGCCTCAACATGGATTTAATAATGGTGGAAGAAATAGGTTTAGCAATAGAAAGCCTTTTCCATCATCCTCTCAGCAACAGACAGAGAATTCTAAGCAGAGCCCCTCTAGCTTAGCAAACATATTCTCTGATATATCTAAGGCCACTCTCAGTTTCATGAATGAAACAAGGTCCTCCATTAGAAATTTAGAGGCACAAGTAGGCCAGCTGAGTAAAAGAGTCACTGAAACTCCTCTTAGTACTCTTCCAAGCAATACAGAAGAGAATCCAAAAAGATAGTGCAAGGCCATAACCCTAGTTGGTGTGGCCAAACCTAGAGAGGAGGAGGAGGACGTAAATCCCAGTGAGGAAGACCTCATGGGACATCCTCTGGACAACAAGGAGTTTCCATTTGAGGAACCTAAGGAATCTGAGGCTCATCTAGAGACCATAGAGATTCCATTGAACCTACTTCTGCCATTCATGAGCTCTCATGAGTATTCCTCCTCTGAAGAGGATGAAGATATTACTGAAGAGTAAGTTGCTAAATACCTTAGAGCAATCATGAAGCTGAATGCCAAGTTATTTGGTAATGAGGCTTGGGAGGATGAACCTTCCTTGCTCACCAATGAACTGAATAACTTGATTAGGCAGACATTACCTCAAAAGAAAGAGGACCCCGGAAGGTTCTTAATACCTTGTACCATAGGCACCATGACCTTTGAGAAGGCATAAACCTCATGCCACTCTCTGTCATGGAGAAACTAAGAATCTTTGAGGTTCAAGCTGCAAGAATCTCGCTAGAGATGGCAGACAAATCCATGAAAAGGGCTTATGGACTAGTAAAGGACGTGCTATTGAAGGTTGAGGGCCTTTACATCCCTGCTAATTTCATAATCCTAGACACCGGAAAGGACGAGGATGAATCCATCATCCTTGGCAGACCTTTCCTAGCCACAGCAGACTTTTCCCCCCTTTTTGGCGTTTGAACGCCAGGAGTATTCCTCTCTGGGCTCTTACTGTCCTCAGAGGGATTTTGGGCAGTGGTTTGGTTATCCTCAGTCAATTGTTCCTTTCTTGGCTTTTTGCTACTTTGAGCAGTGTTATTCAATGTCTTCCCACTCCTCAATTGAAGTGCTTGGCATTCTTCTGTTATCTGTTTAGATAACTGCTATTTTGTCTAATTCAACTGTGATTCTATGTTCTTGTTGGCAATTTTAGTTTCTTGGAGCATCTCTTTAAATTTTTCCAACTGTTTTGTCATCAGGAGTAATTGCTGATTAAGCTCAACAATCTGTTCTTGAGGATTATGATCAGTAGCTACTGCCATAGCTTCTTCTTTTGTAGAGGGCTCACTGCTAGAGTACAAATGTTGATTTCTAGCAACAGTATCTATCAGTTCTTGAGCCTCTTCAATCGTCTTCCTCATATGAATAGATCCACTAGCTGAGTGGTCTAGAGACATCTGAGCTTTTTCTGTAAGCCCGTAGTAGAAGATGTCTAACTGTACCCACTCTGAAAACATCTCAGAGGGGCATTTTCTTAGCATACCTCTATACCTCTCCCAGGCATTATAAAGGGATTCATTATCCTCTTGTTTAAAGCCTTGGATGTCCAGCCTTAGCTGTGTCATCCTTTTTGGAGGGTAAAATTGATTCGGGAATTTGTCTGATAACTGTCTCCATGTTTTTATGCTTGCTGTGGGTTGGTTATTCAACCACCTCTTAGCTTGATCTTTTACAGCAAATGGAAACAGTAATAATCTGTAGACATCCTGATCCACCTCTTTATCACATACTGGGTCAGTAATTTGTAAGAACTGTGCCAGAAACTCAGTAGGTTCTTCCTGTGGAAGACCGGAATACTGACAATTTTGCTGCACCATGATAATGAGTTGATGATTTAGCTCAAAGCTGCTTGCTTTAATGGGAGGTATACAGATGCTACTCCCATATGCAGCTGTAATGGGGTTAGCATATGACCCCAGAGTCCTTCTGGACTGCTCAATTCCACTTAGGTCCATGATGGAGAAAGGGAATATGATAATGATTCACAAGTAAAATAAAGTATTTTTTTTAATGTAACCGAAAATAATAAAATAAAACAAATGGAAAATAAAATAAAATTTCGAAAACTAAAAGAAAATAAAATCAAAGTAAATTGAAAACTAAATCAATTAATTAATTAAAAAGATTTTGGAATTAGCAATTGAAAAGATATGATTGAAAATTATTTTGAAAAAGATTTGATTTTTGAAAAGAGGAAAGAGAAAAATAACAAAATGACACCAAACTTAAAATTTTTAGAAAATCAACACAAATTTTCGAAAATTTTAAAGGAAAACACAAAGTAGACACCAAACTTAGAATTTTTAAGGATTAAGAAAGGACTAAGAACATCAAATTCGAAAAATTAAAAGAAAGCAAGGCATGCAATTGACACCAAACTTAAAATATGAAACTAGACTCAAATAAAAGACTCTAAACCAACCAAAAATAAAACAGTCCTAATCTAAGCAACAAGATAAACCGTCAGTTGTCCAAACTCGAACAATCCCCGGCAACGGCGCCAAAAACTTGGTCCACGAAATCACAATCACACTTTTGTAATTCCGCACAATTAACCAGCAAGTGCACTGGGTCGTCCAAGTAATACCATACGTGAGTAAAGGTCGATCCCACGGAGATTTTCGGCTTGAAGCAAGCTATGGTTATCTTGTAACTCTTAGTCAGGATATCAATAATTCTCAGGTTTAATTGTGAAAAGTAGAAGAACATGAAATAGATACTTGTTTTGCAGTAATGGAGAACAGGTTGAGGTTTCGGAGATGCTCTATCTTCTGAACCTCTACTTTCCCACTGTTTTCTTCTTCATGCACGCAAGGCTCCTTCCATGGCAAGCTGTATGTAGGGTTTCACCATTGTCAATGGCTACCTCCCATCCTCTCAGTGAAAATATTCAACTCGCTCTGTCACAGCACGGCTAATCATCTGTCGGTTCTCAATCAGGTTGGAATAGAATCCAGTGATTCTTTTGCGTCTGTCACTAACGCCCAGCCCTCAGGAGTTTGAAGCTCGTCACAATCATTCAATCCTTAAATCCTACTCAGAATACCACAGACAAGGTTTAGACCTTCTGGATTCTCTTGAATGCCGCCATCAATTCTAGCTTATACCACGAAGATTCTGATTAAGGAATCCAAGAGATATCCACTCAATCTAAGGTAGAACGGATGTGGTTGTCAGGCACACGTTCATAGGTGAGAATGATGATGAGTGTCACGGATCATTACATTCATCAAGTTGAGGAACAAGTGATATCTTAGAACAAGAATAAGCTGAATTGAATAGAAGAACAATAGTAATTGCATTAATACTCGAGGTACAGCAGAGCTCCACACCTTAATCTATGGTGTGTAGAAACTCCACCGTTGAAAATACATAAAAACAAGGTCTAGGCATGGCCGAATGGCCAGCCCCCAATGATCTAAGAACTAGACATCCAAAGATGATCCTAAGATCTAAAGTGATCAAAAGATGAAAATACAATAGCAAAAGGTCCTATTTGTAGAGAACTAGTAGCTTAGGGTTTACAGAGATGAGTAAATGACATAAAAATCCACTTTCGGGCCCACTTGGTGTGTGGTTGGGCTGAGCATTGAAGCTTTCATGTGTAGAGACTTTTCTTGGAGTTAAACGCCAGCTTTTGTGCTAGTTTGGGCGTTTAACTCCCATTCTTGTGCCAGTTCCGGCATTAAACGCTAGAATTCTTGAGCTGACTTGGAACACCTGTTTGGGCCATCAAATCTCGGGCAAAGTATGGACTATTATAAATTTTTGGAAAGCCAGGATGTCTACTTTCCAACGCAATTGAGAGCTCGTCAATTGAGTTTCTGTAGCTCTGGAAAATTCACTTTGAGTGCAGGGAGGTCAGAATCCAACAGCATCTGCAGTCCTTTTCAGCCTCTGAATCAGATTTTTGCTCAGGTCCCTCAATTTCACGGATCATCACATTCATCAAGTTGAAGAACAAATGATATCTTAGAATAGAAGCAAGCGTGATTGATTGAAAAACAGTAGTAATTGCATTAATCCATCAAGACACAGCAGAGCTCCTCACCCCCAACCATGGGGTTTAGAGACTCATGTCGTAGAAGATACAATAAGAAACGTGTAATGTGTCATGAGGTAGAGATACAATGTCAAAAGGTCCTATTAATAGTGAACTAGTAACCTAGGGTATACAGAAATGAGTAAATGACGTAAAAATCCACTTCCGGGGTCCACTTGGTGTGTGCTTGGGCTGAGCATTGAAGCTTTCATGTGTAGAGACTTTTTCTGGAGTTAAACGCCAGCTTTTATGCCAGTTTGGGCGTTTAACTCCAATTTTTGTGCCAGTTCTGGCGTTAAACGCCGGGAATTCTGAAGCTGATTTGCAATGCCGGTTTGGGCCATCTAATCCAGGCAAAGTATCAACTATTATACATTGTTGGAAAGCCCAGGATGTCTACTTTCCAACGCAATTAAGAGCACGCCAATTGGGCTTTTGTAGCTCCAGAAAATCTACTTCGAGTGCAGGGAGGTCAGAATCCAACAGCATCTGCAGTCCTTTTCAGCCTCTGAATCAGATTTTTGCTCAGGTCCCTCAATTTCAGCCAGAAAATACCTGGAATCACAGAAAAACACACAAACTCATAGTAAAGCCCAGAAAAGTGAATTTTAACTAAAAACTTATAAAAATGTAATAAAAACTAACTAAAATATACTAAAAACATACTAAAAACAATGCCAAAAAGCGTATAAATTATCCGCTCATCACAACACCAAACTTAAATTGTTGCTTGTCCCCAAGCAACTGAAAATCAAAATAGAATAAAAAGAAGAGAATATACTATAGACTCCAAAATATCAAAGAAACTTAGCTCCAATTAGATGAGCGGGACTAGTAGCTTTTTGCTTCTGAACAGTTTTGGCATCTCACTTTATCCTTTGAAGTTTAGAATGATCGGAATCTATAGGAACTCAGAACTCAGATAGTGTTATTGATTCTCCTAGTTAAGTATGATGATTCTTGAACATAGCTACTTTATGAGTCTTGGCTGTGGCCCAAAGCACTCTGTCTTCCAGTATTACCACCGGATACATACATGCCACAGATACATGACTGGGTGAACCTTTTCAGATTGTGATTCAGCTTTGCTAGAGTTCCCAATCAGAGGTGTCCAGGGTTCTTAAGCACACTCTTTTTGCCTTGGATCACCTTAAACTTGTTTTTTTTTACTGCTTTTTCTTGCTTCAAGAATCAATTTGATGATTTTTCAGATCCTCAATAACATTTCTCCTTTTCCATCATTCTTTCAAGAGCCAACAAGTTTAACATTCTTTAATCAACAAATTCAAAAGACATATGCACTATTCAAGCATTCGTTCAAAAAACAAAAATTATTGTCACCACATCAAACTAATTCAACTAGTTTCATAGATGAATTCAAAATCCTGTACTTCTTGTTCTTTTGTGATTAAAGCATTTTTCATTTAAGAGAGGTGATGGATTCATAGGACATTTATAGCTTTAAGGCATGAATCTTAAATTTTATTAATCATGAATTAAGAACAAGACTCAAAAATAGATATAAGATAAGACTAATAGTAATAGAAAACAAAATTTTAAATGACTCTAAAATAGACTCCTAATAATAGAGATTATCACAGAGTTAGGACTCAACAACCTTGATCTTGAGAAGTAGATGCTCCCTCAACTTGTGGGGTATTTGACCCTTCAAGGGAGAGCTTCTGGCGCTTCAGCTCCTGTAGCTCACGCCCCTGCTTCTCTTGTTCCTTCAGCAATTTGCAGAGCATGCAGTTTTGATTCTGCTGTTCTTCCTTAATTTGTTCCATAGCTTCTTGCAGCTTGGCAACAGATGCTTCTAGACGAGTCCAGTAGTCAATCTCATGAAGTTCAGGGAGGAACTCCTGCACCCTCCTTTTGATAGAGTTATCTTGCATTTGTCCTTCCATTGGCCTCTTGGTGATTGGGTGCTCAATTGGGATGAATTTATCTACTCCCATCCTCACCCCAGCATCTTTACATAGCAAAGAGATTAAGCTCGGGTAAGCCAATTTGGCTTCAGTGGAGTTCTTGTTTGCAATTGTGTAAATCTCACAAGCAATCAGATGATGAATCTCCACTTCTTTTCCCAGCATAATGCAATGAATCATCACTGCTCTCTTGATAGTAACCTCAGAACGGTTACTAGTGGTCAAGATGGAATGCCTTATGAAATCCAACCAACCTCTTGCAACTGGTTTGAGATCTCCCCTATTGAGTTGGTTTGGGACACCTTTTGAATTGGTCATCCACTTGGTTCCAGGGAGGCATATGTCCTCTTGAACTTGATCCAACCCCTTATCTACTCTCACCATTCTCCTATTAAAGGATTCAAGATCATCTTGTAGTTGAGGCAATTTGAAGACCTCTCTTATTTTGTCTAGATAGAAGTAAATAATTCTCCCTCTGACCATGGTTCTATAGGTATGAAAAGTGGTTCCAGTCATTCTCTGCTTATCTGTTAGCCACAGATTTAAGTAGAATTCCTGAACCATGTTTCTTCCAACCTTTGTCTCAGGGTTGGTTAGAACTTCCCATCCTCTGTTTCGAATTTGCTCTTGGATCTCTGGATATTCATCTTCTTTCAGATCAAATTTAACTTCCGGGATCACTGACCTTAGACCCATTATTTTGTGGTAATGGTCTGCATGTTCTTTGGTTAAGAACCTCTCTTGACTCCAAAGGTCCTTTGGAGTGTTCTCTTTCTTGCCTCTTGAATTGGTTTGTTTTCCCTTGGGAGCCATGATCTTGATGAGCCTTAGCTTAGTGATCACGGAAAAACACACCAAACTTAGAGGTTTGCTTGTCCTCAAGCAAAAAAAGAAAGTAAAGAGGAGGGAGAGGAGGAGAGCAAATTCGAATGGTGGGGAAAAGGGGATGGCCAAACGTGTATTTATAAGGGAGGGGGAGAGATTTCAAAAATTTTGAAAGAGATTTGAGAAGATATGGAAAGAATTTGAGAGATGTTTGAGTTTTTGAAGAAGATTTGGAAAGGATTTGAAAGAGATTTGAAGAATGATTTTAATTTTTGAAAATTTGAAGGTGAATGATGAAAGTTTGAAATGTGTTTATGTAGAAAATTATGGATCAAAACAGGAAAGTTTGAAAAAATTTGAAGTGGAAAGCAAAATCTCTGTCCCCTACCTATCTGGCGTTAAACGCCCAGAATGGTATCCATTCTGGCGTTTAACGCCCAAATGTTGGCCAATTTGGGCGTTTAACGCCCAGCCAGGTACCCTGGCTGGCGTTAAACGCCAGAAATCCCTTCTTCACTGGGCGTTTTGCTAAACGCCCAGGATGCTGCACACCTGGCATTAAACGCCCGGGCATTAACACCCAAAATGGTACCTTTTCTGGCGTTAAACGCCCAGAATGGTGCCCATTCTGGCGTTTTTTTGCCAGCAAGCTCTTTTTCTCTGCTTTTTGCACTGAATCCTTCTGTAACTCTGTGAATTCCTTCAATTTTGATGATCACCCTTTGAGAATATGTATCAAACTTTTATTAAACAAAACAGATAACCTGCTAATGACTGGGTTGCCTCCTAGCAAGCGCTTCTTTATTGTCTTTAGCTGGACCTTTACTGAGATTTATTCAAGCCTCAGTTTTGAGCATTCTTGCTCAAAATTGCTTTCAAGATAATGCTTGATCCTCTGTCCATTGTCAATGAACTTTTTGTCAGAATCAATATCCTGAAGCTCAACATATCCATATGGTGACACTCCTGTAATCATATACGGACCCCTCCACCGGGATTTAAGTTTTCCTGGGAATAGTTTGAGCCTAGAGTTGAAGAGCAGAACTTTTTGTCCTGGCTCAAAGAGTCTGGATGACAACTTCTTGTCATGCCACTTCTTTGCCTTTTCCTTATAAATCTTTGCATTTTCAAAGGCACTGAGTCTAAATTCATCTAGCTCATTTAGCTGGGGTAATCTTTTTTCACCAGCTAACTTAGCATCCAGGTTTAGGAATCTGGTTACCCAGTAGGCCTTATGTTCCAGTTCCACGGGCAGATGACAGGCCTTGCCATACACAAGTTGGTATGGAGAGGTTCCTATAGGAGTCTTGAATGCTGTTCTGTATGCCCACAGAGCATCATCCAAGCTCCTTGCCCAATCCTTTCTACGGGCCATTATAGTCCATTTTAGGATTCTTTTTAGCTCTCTGTTAGAGACTTCAGCTTGCCCATTTGTCTGTGGATGATACGGAGTTGCTACTTTGTAGCTAATTCCATATCGGACCATAGCAGAGTATAGCTGTTTATTGCAGAAATGAGTGCCCCCATCACTGATGAGTACTCTGGGAACACCAAACCTGCTGAAGATGTGTTTCTGGAGGAATTTCAGCACGGTCTTAGTATCATTAGTGGGTGTAGCAATTGCTTTTACCCATTTAGATACATAGTCCACTGCCACCAGAATGTAAGTGTTTGAGTATAATGGTGGGAACGGACCCATGAAGTCAATACCCCATACATCAAACAATTCAATCTCTAGGATCCCTTGTTGAGGCATGGCGTATCCATGAGGCAAGTTACCAGCTCTTTGGCAACTGTCACAGTTACGCACAAACTCTCGGGCATCTCTATAGATAGTAGGCCAGTAGAAGCCACATTGGAGGACCTTAGTGGCTGTTCGCTCACTTCCGAAAAGTCCCCCATACTGTGATCCATGGTAATGCCATAGGATCCTTTGTGCTTCCTCTCTATGTACACATCTGCGGATCATTCCGTCTGCACATCTCTTAAAGAGATATGGCTCATCCCATAGGTAGTACTTGGCATCTGAAATTAATTTCTTTCTTTGCACCCTGCTGTACTCCTACGGTATGAACCTCACAGCTTTATAATTTGCAATATTTGCAAACCATGGAGCTTCTTGAATGGCAAAGAGTTGCTCATCTGGGAAAGTCTCAGAGATCTCAGTAGAAGGGAGGGACGCCCTAGCTACTGGTTCTATTTGGGACAGATGATCAGCTACTTGGTTCTCTGTCCCTTTTCTGTCTCTTATTTCTATATCAAACTCTTGTAGAAGCAGCACCCACCTTATGAGCCTGGGTTTTGAATACTGCTTTGTGAGTAAGTATTTAAGAGCAGCATGGTCAGTGTACACAATCACTTTTGACCCTACCAAATAAGATCTAAACTTGTCAATGGCATAGACCACTGCAAGTAACTCTTTTTCTGTGGTTGTGTAATTCTTCTGTGCGTTATTTAGAACACGGCTAGCATAATAAATGACGTGCAGAAGTTTGTTATGCCTCTGTCCCAACACTGCACCAATGGCATGGTCACTGGCATCACATATTAGTTCGAATGGCAATGTCCAGTCTGGTGCAGAGATGACTGGTGCTGTGACCATCTTGGCTTTCAGGGTCTCAAATGCCTGCAGACACTGTGTGTCAAACACAAATGGTGTGTCAGCAGCTAGCAGGTTGCTTAGAGGTTTTGCAATTTTTGAAAAATCCTTTATAAACCTTCTGTAGAATCCTGCATGCCCCAGAAAGCTTCTGATTGCCTTAACATTGGCAGGTGGTGGTAATTTTTCAATTACCTCTACCTTTGCTTTATCCACCTCTATTCCCTTGCTTGAAATTTTGTGCCCAAAGGACAATTCCTTCAGTCACCATAAAGTGACATTTCTCCCAGTTTAAGACCAGGTTAGTCTCTTGGCACCTTTTCAGGACAAGTGCTAGGTGGTTAAGACAAGAGCTGAATGAGTCTCCATATACTGAGAAGTCATCCATGAAGACTTCTAGGAACTTATCCACCATATCAGAGAAGATGGATAACATGCATCTCTGAAAAGTTACAGGTGCATTACACAGACCAAAAGGTATTCTTCTGTAGGCAAACACGCCAGAAGGGCAAGTGAATGCTGTTTTCTCTTGGTCTTGAGGATCTACTGCAATTTGGTTGTAACCTGAATAGCCATCCAAAAAGTAGTAATAATCATGACCAGCTAGTCTTTCTAGCATTTGGTCTATGAATGGTAAAGGAAAATGATCCTTTCTAGTGGCTGTGTTGAGCCTTCTGTAATCAATACACATACGCCACCCTGTAACTGTTCTTGTAGGAACTAGTTCATTCTTTTCATTATGAACCACTGTCATGCCTCCCTTCTTGGGGACAACTTGGACAGGGCTCACCCAGGGGCTATCAGAAATGGGATAAATAATCCCAGCCTCTAGTAATTTAGTGACCTATTTCTACACCACCTCCTTCATGGCTGGATTTAGCCGCCTTTGTGGTTGAACCACTGGTTTGGCATTATCCTCCAATAAGATCTTGTGCATGCATCTTGCTGGGCTAATGCCCTTAAGATCACTTATGGACCACCCAAGAGCTGTCTTGTGTGTCCTTAGCACTTGAATCAGTGCTTCCTCTTCCTGTGGATTTAAAGCAGAGCTTATGATCACTGGAAAAGTGTCACCCTCTCCCAGAAATGCATACTTCAGGGATGGTGGTAGTGGTTTGAGCTCAGGTTTGGGAGGTTTATCCTCTTCCTGAGGAATTTTCAAAAATTCTTTTGTTTCCTCTGGTTCTTCCTGATCAGGCTGAACATCCTTGAAGATGTCCTCTAGCTCTGATTCTAGACTTTCAGCCATATTGATCTCTTCCACCAAAGAGTCAATAATGTCAGCGCTCATGCAGTCATTTGGTGTGTCTGGATGCTGCATAGCTTTTACAGCATTCAACTTGAACTCATCCTCAATGACTCTCAGGGTTACTTCCCCTTTTTGTACATCAATAAGAGTTCGTCTAGTTGCTAGGAAAGGTCTTCCTAGGATGAGAGTTGCACTCTTGTGCTCCTCCATTTCCAGCACTACAAAGTCAGTTAGAAAGGCGAATGGCCCAACCTTGATAATCATGTCCTCAATTATGCCTGATGGATATTTAATGGAGCCATCAGCAAGTTGGAGACATATCCGGGTTGGTTTGACTTCTTCAGTCAACCCAAGCTTTCTGATAGTGGATGCAGGTATTAGATTGATACTTGCTCCAAGGTCACACAGGGCTATCTTGGTGCAAGCACCTTTTAATGTGCATGGTATCATAAAGCTTCCTGGATCTTGGAGCTTTTCTGGTAAGCTCTTCAGAATGACTGCACTGCATTCTTCAGTGAGAAACACTTTTTCAGTTTCTCTCCAATCCTTCTTATGACTTAAGATCTCTTTCATGAACTTAGCATAAGAAGGTATTTGCTCAAGTGCCTCTGCAAACGGAATCTTTATTTCAAGAGTCCTTAGATAGTCTGCAAAGCGGGTAAATTGCTTATCCTGTTCCGCTTGGCGGAGTTTCTGAGGATAAGGCATCTTGGCTTTATAGTCTTCAACCTTAGTTGCTGCAGGTTTATTCCCTACAGAGGTGGTTGGAGAAGCCTTTTTAGAGGGGTTACTATCAGCACTCTCATGTGTCTGATTCCCCATTGGCGTTTGAACGCCAGGATTGGGTGAGGAATGGGCATTTAACGCCAACTTTTCCCCCTTTTCTGGCGTTTGAACGCCAGAACTGGGCAAGGAATGGGTGTTTAACGCCAGCTTTTCCCCCCTTTCTGGCGTTTGAACGCCAGGAGTATTCCTCTCTGGGCTCTTACTGTCCTCAGAGGGATTTTGGGCAGTGGTTTGGTTATCCTCTGTCAATTGTTCCTTTCTTGGCTTTTTGCTACTTTGAGCAGTGTTATTCAATGTCTTCCCACTCCTCAGTTGAACTGCTTGGCATTCTTCTTTTATCTGTTTAGATAACTGCTATTTTGTCTGATTTAACTGTGATTCTATGTTCTTGTTGGCAATTTTAGTTTCTTGGAGCATCTCTTTAAATTCTGCCAACTGTTTTGTCATCAGGAGTAATTGCTGATTAAGCTCAACAATCTGTTCTTGAGGATTATGATCAGTAGCTACTGCCATAGCTTCTTCTTTTGTAGAGGGCTCACTGCTAGAGTACAAATGTTAATTTCTAGCAACAGTATCTATCAGTTCTTGAGCCTCTTCAATCGTCTTCCTCATATGAATAGATCCACTAACTGAGTGGTCTAGAGACATCTGAGCTTTTTCTGTAAGCCCATAGTAGAAGATGTCTAACTGTACCCACTCTGAAAACATCTCAGAGGGACATTTTCTTAGCATACCTCTATACCACTCCCAGGCATTATAAAGGGATTCATTATCCTCTTGTTTAAAGCCTTGGATGTCCAACCTTAGCTGTGTCATCCTTTTTGGAGGGTAAAATTGATTCAGGAATTTGTCTGATAACTGTCTCCATGTTTTTATGCTTGCTGTGGGTTGGTTATTCAACCACCTCTTAGCTTGATCTTTTACAGTAAATGGAAACCGTAATAATCTGTAGACATCCTGATCCACCTCTTTATCACGTACTGTGTCAGTAATTTGTAAGAACTGTGCCAGAAACTCAGTTGGTTCTACTTGTGGAAGACCGGAATACTGGCAATTTTGCTGCACCATGATAATGAGTTGAGGATTTAGCTCAAAGCTGCTTGCTTTAATGGGAGGTATACAGATGCTACTCCCATATGCAGCTGTAATGGGGTTAGCATATGACCCCAGAGTCCTTCTGGACTGCTCAATTCCACTTAGGTCCATGATGGAGAAAGAGAATATGATAATGATTCACAAGTAAAATAAAATATTTTTTTAATGTAACCGAAAATAATAAAATAAAACAAATGGAAAATAAAATCAAATTTCGAAAACTAAAAGAAAATAAAATCAAAGTAAATTGAAAACTAAATCAATTAATTAATTAAAAAGATTTTGGAATTAGCAATTGAAAAGATATGATTGAAAATTATTTTGAAAAAGATTTGATTTTTGAAAAGAGGAAAGAGAAAAACAACAAAATGACACCAAACTTAAAATTTTTAGAAAATCAACACAAATTTTCGAAAATTTTAAAGGAAAACACATAGCAGACACCAAACTTAGAATTTTTAAGGATCAAGAAAGGACTAAGAACATGCAAATTCGAAAAATTAAAAGAAAGCAAAGGCATGCAATTGACACCAAACTTAAAATATGAAACTAGTCTCAAATAAAAGACTCTAAACCAACCAAAAATAAAACAGTCCTAATCTAAGCAACAAGATAAACCGTCAGTTGTCCAAACTCGAACAATCCCCGACAACGGCGCCAAAAACTTGGTGCATGAAATCACAATCACACTTTTGTAATTCCGCACAATTAACCAGCAAGTGCACTGGGTCGTCCAAGTAATACCTTACGTGAGTAAAGGTCGATCCCACGGAGATTGTCAGCTTGAAGTAAGCTATGGTTATCTTGTACCTCTTAGTCAGGATATCAATAATTCTCAGGTTTAATTGTGAAAAGTAGAAGAACATGAAATAGATACTTGTTTTGCAGTAATGGATAACAGGTTGAGGTTTTGGAGATGCTCTATCTTCTGAACCTCTGCTTTCCCACTGTTTTATTCTTCATGCACGCAAGGCTCCTTCCATGGCAAGCTGTATGTAGGGTTTCACCGTTGTCAATGGCTACCTCCCATCCTCTCAGTGAAAATATTCAACGCGCTCTGTCACAGCACGGCTAATCATCTGTCGGTTCTCAATCAGGTTGGAATAGAATCCAGTGATTCTTTTGCGTCTGTCACTAACGCCCAGCCCTCAGGAGTTTGAAGCTCGTCACAGTCATTCAATCCTTGAATCCTACTCAGAATACCACAGACAAGGTTTAGACCTTCCGGATTCTCTTGAATGCCGCCATCAATTCTAGCTTATACCACGAAGATTCTGGTTAAGGAATCCAAGAGATATTCACTCAATCTAAAGTAGAACGGAGGTGGTTGTCAGGCACACGTTCATAGGTGAGAATGATGATGAGTGTCACGGATCATCACATTCATCAAGTTGAAGAACAAGTGATATCTTAGAATAGAAGCAAGCGTGATTGATTGAAAAACAGCAGTAATTGCATTAATCCATCAAGACACAGCAGAGCTCCTCACCCCCAACCATGGGGTTTAGAGACTCATGCGATAGAAGATACAATAAGAAACGTGTAATGTGTCATGAGGTAGAGATACAATGTCAAAAGGTCCTCTTAATAGTGAACTAGTAACCTAGGGTATACAGAAATGAGTAAATGACGTAAAAATCCATTTCCGAGGTCCATTTGGTGTGTGCTTGGGCTGAGCATTGAAGCTTTCATGTGTAGAGACTTTTTTTGGAGTTAAACGCCAGCTTTTATGCCAGTTTGGGCGTTTAACTCCAATTTTTGTGCCAGTTCCGGCGTTAAACGCCGGGAATTCTGAAGCTGATTTGCAACGCCAGTTTGGGCCATCAAATCTCGGGCAAAGTATGAACTATTATATATTGCTGGAAAGCCCAGAATGTCTTCTTTCCAACGCAATTGAGAGCGCGCCAATTGGGCTTCTGTAGCTCTAGAAAATCCACTTCGAGTGCAGGGAGGTCAGAATCCAACAGCATCTGCAGTCCTTTTCAGCCTCTGAATCAGATTTTTGCTCAAATCCCTCAATTTTAGCAGAAAATACCTGAAATAACAGAAAAACACACAAACTCATAGTAAAGCCTAGAAAAGTGAATTTTAACTAAAAACTAATAAAAACTAACTAAAATATACTAAAAACATACTAAAAACAATGCCAAAAAGCGTATAAATTATTCGCTCATCAGTTAAACGCCAGGAAAGGTATAAAAGCTGGCATTTAATGCCAGAAACAGGCAGCAGTCTGGCGTTTAATGCCAGAATTGCACTGTAAGGGCGTTTTTGCACGCCTAAATGGAGCAGGGATGAGAAGTCCTTGACCCCTCATGATCTGTGGACCCCACAGGATCCCCACCTACCTCAACTCATTATCTCTCTCTCACACCTTTTCATAATACTCTTCCCTAAATACCCTTCACCAATCACCTCCATATCTCTTCCCCAAAAACCCCACCTACCTCTAAAAATTCAAAATTATTTCCCTCCCAAACCTAACCCAAAATACACGAACCTATCTCTCCCTTCATCTCCTTTATTTTCTTCTTCTTCCCCTTCTTTCTTTCTTTTTTTGCTCGAGGATGAGCAAACCTTTTAAGTTTGGTGTGGTAAAAGCATTGCTTTTTATTTTTCCATAACCATTTATGGTACCTAAGGCCGGAGAAACCTCTAGAAAGAGGAAAGGGAAGGCAATTGCTTCTAACTCCGAGTCATGGGAGATGAAGAGATTCATCTCAAAAGCCCATCACTAGAAAAATGATGGAGCAAATAAGAGATCCCACTCATGGACCTCAACAAGAGCATGAGGAATTCCCTCATCAAGAAATTCCTGAGATACCACAAGGGATACATTTTCCTCCACACAACTATTAGGAGCAACTAAGGATAGGAGCACCAAAAGCACTAAGGATGGAGCAACAAAGGCAAGGAAGAGACACAGAGGAGCTCAAGCATTCCATTGGACCTTTAAGAGGAGGAACTAGCCGCCATCACTAAGGTGGACCCGTTCCTTGATTTCCTTGTTCATATTTTTCAGTTTTTCGAATTTGATGCTTTATGTGTTATCCATGTTTGTGTCTTTATTACATGATCATTAGTGTCTAGTGTCTATGCCTTAAAGCTATGAATAATTCCATGAATCCTTCACCTCTCTTAAATGAAAAATGTGCTTAATTACAAAAGAACAAGAAGTACTTGGATTTTAAATTTTATCTTGAAATTAGTTTAATTATTCTGATGTGGTGGCAATACTTTTTGTTTTCTG
Source organism: Arachis hypogaea (assembly GCF_003086295.3). Taxonomy (NCBI): domain Eukaryota; kingdom Viridiplantae; phylum Streptophyta; class Magnoliopsida; order Fabales; family Fabaceae; genus Arachis; species Arachis hypogaea. The sequence continues at coordinate 22,930,866 of NC_092043.1, read as the reverse complement.
AATGAATGCTTGAACAGTGCATATTTTTTATAGTGAAGCTTATGAATGTTAAAGTTGTTGGCTCTTGAAAGAATGATGAATATAGAGAAATGTTATTGATAATCTAAAAAATCATGAAATTGATTATTGAACCAAGAAAAAGCAAGCAGAAAAAGCCAATAGCCCTTTAAACCAAAAGGCAAGGGTAAAAAGGATCCAAGGCTTTGAGCATTAATGGATAGGAGGGCCCAAAGGAAATAAAATCCAGGCCTAAGCGGCTAAGTCAAGCTGTCCCTAACCATGTGCTTGTGTCATGAAGGTCCAAGTGAAAAGCTTGAGACTGAGTGGTTAAAGTCGTGATCTAAAGTTAAACGAGGGTGCTTAAGAACTCTGGACACCTCTAATTAGGGACTTTAGCAAAGCTGAGTCACAATTTGAAAAGGTTTACCCAATTATGTGTCTGTGGCATTTATGTATCCGGTGGTAATACTGGAAAACAAAGTGCTTAGGGCCACGGCCAAGACTCATAAAGTAGCTGTGTTCAAGAATCAACATACTGAACTAGGAGAATCAATAACACTATCTAAAATTCTGAGTTCCTATAGATGCCAATCATTTTGAATTTCAAAGGATAACGTGAGATGCCAAAACTGTTCAGAAGCAAAAAGCTACTAGCCCCGCTCATCTAATTGGGACTAAGTTTCATTGATATTGTGAGATTCATTGTATGTTCTCTTCTTTTTATCCTATTTGATTTTCAGTTGCTTGGGGACAAGCAACAATTTAAGTTTGGTGTTGTGATGAGCGGATAATTTATACACTTTTTGGCATTGTTTTTAGGTAGTTTTTAGTAGGATCTAGCTACATTTTAGTATATTTTTATTAGTTTTTAAGCAAAATTCACATTTTTGGACTTTACTATGAGTTTGTGTGCTTTTATGTGATTTTAAGTATTTTCTGGCTGAAATTGAGGGACCAGAGCAAAAATCTGATTCAGAGGCTGGCGCCTTTCTTAAATTACAGGCATGCCATGACCTTGGTAGCTCTCGCCCCTCGAGGTCGGACATTTTGTGGTGACCTTTCCTCAGTACATCTGAACAACTTGGTATGGTCCTTTGGCTGCTAGCTTTCCTTCTCCTGATCGACCTGCTCTGATGTCATTTCGGATTAGGATGAGATCATTGTTGGCGAAGCTTTGCCAGACTACTTTCTGATTGTATCTTGAGGCCATTCGTTGCTTTAATGCTTCATCTCTAATCCGAGCTCTTTCTCGGACTTTTGGAAGTAGGTCGAGCTCCTCCCTTTGAGTTTGGGAGTTGGTATCTTTGTTGTAGAGGATCACTCTAGGAGATCCCTCTTTTGCCTCCACAGGAATCATTGCCTCCATTCCGTAAGCAAGTCAAAAATGGTGATTCTCCGGTGGTTGAGTGTGGTGTTGTCCAATATGCCCATAGGACTTGTGGGAGCTCTTCTGATGGGGCTATAGGGAAGTTGGCATGCTTTTGATGTAAAGCTTTGACTTTGTATTTGGGTTTTTGCTCTGAAGAACTTTGGTTTTTTCTGCAAAAAGTTTGTGTCTTTGATCATTTGTTGTGACTTTTCTTTTGTCGTTCGCCTTTGAGAAGAATGTGTGCTTTGCTTAGGATTTGGTTGCTTAGCTTTTGTTTTGACCTTTTTGTTTGAGAGGTGTTCGGACTGTTTGGGTATAGATTGTTGACTTCTCTTCTCTGTGTTCTTTCCCTGTTGTTCCCTCCAAAGGGTGCCCCTGGACTTTCGTGTGAGTCCAGGGGTTTCCCTTTTACTGCTGTATCTGACACTTGATGTTTTGCTGTTATTGTCTGAATTATTTTCTTATTTGCCCGAGTTGTTTGGTAGTAACCCCATTTTTCTTTTTCTTACTATAGGAATATTTGACTTCATAACCCCCGAATTGTCCGAGCTATTGGTGCTGACTTGGTTTTGAAAGTGCATCAGCTCAGGCAATCTGTTTCATGTGTCGAACCTCATATCCCCCGAATTGTCTGAGCTATTTTCTGGTTTTGTCTAGGGTCTCCCGAATTGTCCGAGGTATTTTTTCATGGTGGGATACTTAGGTTGGTAGCTCCCTTCTATTTGTGAGGTGACTACTTGTGAATCACTGGACACAGTAAGCTCCTACCTTCTTAGCCAGCCTTAAACCAGCCAGTAGTGCCTTGTATTCAGCTTGGTTGCTTAGATTTGGGTTCCCTGATTACTTTCTCTAATTACACCTGCCCCACTCCCAGTTTTGTTTGAAGAGTCATCCACGTAGAGATTCCATTTTGTGGGAGTTCCCGGGGTGTTAGTGTACTCTGTAATGAAGTCGGCCGGATACTGTGATTTGATGGCTGTCTGAGCTTTATGTCGAAGATTGAATTCGGATAACTTGACTGCCCACTGTAGGATTCTTCTTGCTAAGTCTATTTTCTGGAGGATGCTTTCTATGGGCTGATTGGTCCGAACTCTGATAGTGTGAGACTGAAAGTATGGGTGGAGTCGTCGAGAGGTGAGTATGAAGGCGTAGGTAAACTTTTTCTATCTTTTGATAGTTTAGTTCGGCCCCTTGTAGAGCTTTGCTGATGAAGTAGACGGGTTGTTGCCCACGTTCGTCTTCTCTTACTAGTGTTGAGGCTATTGCCCGACTTCCTACTGTGAGGTATAATATGAGTTCTTCACTTTCCCATGGTCGGCTAAGAATGGGTGGTTGCCGCAAGAATTTTGAAATCTCAGAAGGCTTGTTTGCACCCCATTTGTCTTATTCAAACCTCTCTCACTTCCTTAATATCCCTCTTTGAGGTGTCTTTTGCGAGATGATTTAGAGATCCCTCTTCCTGCGAATCCTCCATGAACATGTCTCTCAGGGGTGTGAGGTGGACGTTCAACTTGTTCGACCTCTTTGGTGTGAGACGTTCAACTCGTCCGACCTCTTCGGTGTGTGGACGTTCAACTCGTCCGACCTCTTCGGTGTGAGGTAGATGTTCAACTCGTCCGGCCTCTTTGGTGTGAGGTGGACCTTCAACTCGTCCGACCCCTTCGGTGTGAGGTGCACGTTTAACTCGTTCGACCTCTTTGGTGTGAGTTGGACCTTCAGCTCGTCCGACCTCTTCGGTGTGAAGTGGACCTTCAGCTCGTCCGACCTCTTTGGTGTGAGATGGACCTTCAACTCGTCCGACCTCTTTGGCGTGAGGTGGACTTTCAACTCGTTCGACCTCTTCGGTATGAGGTGGACCTTCAGCTCGTCCGACCTCTTCGGTGTGAGGTTCATCCTCAGCTTGTCCGACCTCTTTGGTTTGAGGTGAACCTTCAGCTCGTTCGACCTCTTCGGTGTGAGGTGGACCTTCAGCTCGCCCGACCTCTTCTGTGTGAGGTGGACCTTCAGCTCGTTCAACCTCTTTGTCCCTTCATTTTTTTCTTGGTTCATTCGCTTTATTGGCTAAGTACCGATCTTATCGCCCTTCTCTTGCCAATTTCTCTATGACATTCTTTAGGTCAAAACACTCATTAGTAGGATGTCCGTAGACTTGGTGGTACTTGCAGTATTTTGTCCGATTTCCTCCTCATTTTTTGCTTTTGATTGGGCGAGGTGGTGGGATCTTCTCAATGTGGCATATTTTTTTGTAGACATCCACAAGAGACACCTGAAAGGGTGGGTGTAATTGTGGTATTTTCTAGGCTTCTCACTGGGTTGATCTTCTTTTTTCTTAGACTCTTTATCCTTGTCCCTTGGTGGGTTAGGAGAATCCGGTTTTTGACCTATCTCCCAATTGGGAGTTCTCCTCCATATTGATATATTTTTCCGCCCTTTCTTTGAACCTCGATTAGAGATGTTGGGTACTTCTTGGATATTGAGTGGCTGAAAGGTCCTTCTCTTAGGCCATTGATGAGTTCCGTAATGGCTGCTCTGGTTGGTAGACTTTGTATATCCAGACATACTTTGTTGAATCTTTCCATGTAGTTGCGAAGACTTTCCCGATCTCCTTGCTTGATCCCTAACAAGCTTGGAGTGTGTTTGGCTTTATCCTTCTGGATGGAGAACCTGGTGAGGAACTTTTTAGTAAGGTCATCAAAACTTGTGATGGATCTTGGAGGCAAACTGTCGAACCACTTTATTGCTGTCTTCGTTAGGGTAGTCGGGAAGGCTTTGCATCGAATGGCATCTGAGGCATCAGTGAGATACATTCTGCTTCTATATTTGCGGAGGTGATGGCTTGGATCCGATGTACCGTCGCACGGGGTCATGTCGGGAGCTTTGAAGTCCTTTGGGACTTTAGCTTTCAGGATCTCTTTGGTGAATGGGTCTTGATTTTTGTGGGAACTGTCTTCAGGATCAGGCTGGAAGGTTTTTGTTTTGAGGTCGACTTCGATCTTTGGGAGCTTGTCCTCTAACTCTCGGTGTCGCCTAGTTTTCTCTACGAATGTCCCTCTCGACTTCTCGTTGATGCTCCGCCTCTTTTTCGAGCTGTTTGAGGTGATCCTATTGAGCTTGAAATGCCTTCAGGATTTGTTTATTTGGTGAGTTCTTGTCTTCGTTTGGTTGAGACGTTTCCTTTGGTGTAGTGTCCGCGTCCTTCTGCGGCATTCTATTTTCTAGATCTGAGTTTTGGTCGTTGTCAAGGTTGTCCGCCATGATAATGGGATGACTTCCAGGTTCCCCAGCAATGGCGCCAATGTTCTGAGGGTTACCTAAAACTGTAGGTCGATCTCGGACAAGATCTTCTGTACTGGTTGGAGCTGTTGTGTCTGACTTGATGATGGTGGCCGGAGCCGCCGTGTCCGACTTGTTGGACTTGGTGGCGGTGCTAATCCTTCATCACCGGAGGGTGGTGGTACCTGCAAGGGACTTCAATGCTTAAGTTAGCAATGGTATTAAGCAGGTTTTTAATAGGATCAGAGTATAAGTTATACCTGGGTGCTCTAGTGTATTTATAACGGTGAGGAGTGACCTTTCTGGAGATAAGATAGTTATCTTATCTTATCTTATCTTTGAGTGAAGTCATCTTATCCTTTAGGGAGCCGCCTTATCTTTCTGGGCTCTGACCACCTTTAGATTTGGGCTGTGCTCCTTTATTTGGGCCTCCTTTGGGCTCCTATGGCGATATGGCCGACATCTTCGAGAAGAGGTCGGTAATGGGCCAACCTTCCAAGAGGTCGGTCATGGGCAAACCTTCTAAGAGGTCGGCCAACCCGGTTCGTTATAGCTCGAACTGATGTATGAGCAGTCTCCCAACACCAAACTTAGAAGTTGACTATGGGGCTTCTGTCTGACTTTGTATTGAGAGAAGCTTTTCATGCTTCTTCTCCATGTTTACCGAAGAAGATCCTTGAGTTTTAAACATTAGGTAGTGCTCATTCAATTGAAGGACTAACTCTCCTCTGTCCACATCAATCACAGCCCTTGCTGTGGCTAGGAATGGTCTTCCAAGGGTGATGGATTCATCCTCATCCTTCCCAGTGTCTAGGATTATAAAGTCAGCAGGGACGTAAAAGGCCTTCAACCTTCATTAAGACATCCTTTACAAGTCCATAAGCTTGTTTCATTGATTTGTCTGCCATTTCTAGTTAGATTCTTACATTTTGTACCTCAAAGATCCCTAGTTTCTCCATTATAGAGAGTGGCATGAGGTTGATACCTGACCCTATCATGGTGCCTATGGTGCAAGGTATTAAGAACTTTCCGGGATCCGATTTCTTTTGAGGCAATGTCTGTTGAATCCATGTATTCAGTTCATTAATGAGCAATGGAGGTTCATCCTCCCAAGTCTCATTACCAAATAACTTGGCATTTAGCTTTATGATTGCTCCTAGATATTGAGCAACTTGCTCTTCAACAGTGTCTTCGTCCTTTTCAGAGGAAGAATATTCATCAGAGCTCATGAATGACAATAGTAAGTTCAGTGGAATCTCTATGGTCTCTGTATGAGCCTCATATTTCTCTGGTTCCACAATAGGGAACTTATTATTGGTCAGTGGACGTCCCTTGAGGTCTTCCTCACTGGGAATCACTGCCTTTTCAGTCTTTCCAGGTTCGGCCATTTTGGTTATAGTTATGGCCTTGCACTCTCTTTTGGGATTCTCTTCTGTATTTCTTGGGAGAGTACTAGGAGGAGTTTCAGTAACTATTTTACTTAGCTGACCCACTTGTGCCTCCAAATTTCTGATGGAGGACCTTGTTTCATTCATGAAACTAAGAGTGGTCTTAGATAGATCAGAGACTATATTTGCTAAGCCAGAGAGGCTCTGCTCAGAATTTTCTGTCTGTTGCGGAGAAGATGATGGAAAAGGTTTGCTATTGCCAAACTTATTTCTCCCACCATTATTGTTGTTGAAGCCTTGTTGACGCTTCTATTGATCCTTCCATGAGAAATTTGGATGATTCCTCCATAAAGGATTATAGGTGTTTCCATAGGATTCTCCCAAATAATTCACCTCTTCCATTGCAGGATTCTCAGGGTCATAAGCTTCTCCTTCAGAGGATGCTTCTTTACCACTGCCAAATGCAGCTTGCAATCCAGTCAAATTCTGAGAAATCATATTGACTTGCTGAGTCAATATTTTGTTCTGAGCCAATATGGAATTCAGAGTATCAATCTCAAGAACTCCTTTCTTCTGAGTCATCCCATTATTCACAAAATTTCTTTCAGAAGTGTACCTAAACTGGTTATTTGCAACCATCTCAATGAGTTCCTGGGCTTCTGCAGGTGTTTTCAGATGAAGAGATCCACCAGCAGAATGGTCCAATGACATCTTGGACAATTCAGGCAGACCATCATAGAATATACAGATAATGCTCCATTCTGTTTGAAGGACACCTTTTGGTTAATTTCTTGTATCTTTCCCAAGCTTCATAGAGGGATTCACCTTCCTTCTGTTTGAAGGTTTGGACTTCCACTCTAAGCTTGCTCATCTTTTGAGGTGGAAAGAATTTGGTCAATAAAGCATTGACCAACTTGTCCCATGAGTTCAGGCTTTCTCTAGATTGTGAGTCTAACCATGTTCTAGCTCTGTCTCTTACAATAAAGGGGAAAAACATAAAGTCTATAGACCTCGAGATCAACCCCATTGGTCTTAACAGTATCACATATCTGCAAGAATTCAGCTAAGAACTGATGAGGATCTTCCGATGGAAGTCCATAAAACTTGCAATTTTGCTGCATTAGAGAAACTAATTAAGGCTTAAGCTCAAAGTTGTTTGCTCCAATGGCAGGAATTGAGATGCTTCTTCCATAGAAGATGGAAGTTAGTGTAGTATAGTCACCAAGCATCTTCCTTGCATCTCTGGCATTGTTGTTGGGTTCGGCTGCCATGTCTGCTTCTTTTTCGAAATTCTCTGTAAGATTCTCTCCGGAGTGTTGTGCTTTATCTTCTCTTAGCTTCTTCTTCAGAGTCCTTTCAAGTTCAGGATCAGGTTCAACAAGAATTTTTTTATCCATGTTTCTGCTCATGAAAAAGAAGAGAACAAAAGGAGTAGTGGAATCCACTATGTCACAGTATAGAGATTCCTTGAGGTGTCAGAAGAAAAGAAGAATAGAGGAATGAGGTAGAAAGAGAATAAGAAGAATTCAAACACAGAGGGAGAGAGAGGGTTCGAATTATAAGTAGAAGAGAAGTGTTAGCAAATAAATAGAAAGAGATGAGAGAGAGAGTATTTGAAAATTAAAACTAAAACAATTAGTTAATTAAAAAGATTTTTGAAAAAGTGGTTAGTAATTTTTGAAAATTGGAAATGGAAAAGTGGTTAGTGATTTCGAAAATTGGGTGGTTTTGAAAAAGATAAGAAATAGTAATTAGTTGAAAAAGATTTGAAAATAATTTTAAAAAGATAAGAAGTTAGAAAAAAGATTTTGAAATCAAAATTTAAAAAGATATGATTGAAAAAGATTTGATTGAAAAAGATATGATTTTAAAAATATATGATTGAAAAATATTTGATTTTTAAAATTGATGACTTGACTAACAAGAAACTAAAAGATATGATTCTAAAATTCAAAGATTGAACCTTTCTTCACAAGAACGTAACAAACTTGCAATTTTTTTGAATCAAAACATTAATTGTTAGCAAGGATTTTTGAAAATGTGGAAAGATAAGATTTTAAAATTATGAATTAAAACATGAAAATTTGAAAAAAATTTGAATTGGAAATGAAATTACCTCCCTTGTGTCATCCTGGCGTTAAACGCCCAAAATGCTATCCATTTTGGCGTTTAACACCCATTTGGCTGCCTTTTTGGGCGTTTATTGCCCAGCCAGATACCCCGGCTGGCGTTAAATACCAGAAATCCTTCTTTACTGTGCATTTTTCTAAACGGCAAGAATGCTGCCCATTTTGGCGTTTAACACCCAGTATGGTACCCTTACTAGAGTTAAACGCCCAGAATGATAGCCATTATGGCGTTTAACGCCCAAATTGCCTCTTTACTGACGTTTTAACACCAGTGAGCTCTTTTTCTCTATGATTCTTCTGCCTTATGTTCTGAATCTTCATTTCTCTATATTATTTACTTGGAAAGATATATATTTTTTACTTTTTTTAATTTTTAATGAGGAGAGAGAAAAACACAAAATGACTCAAAACATAAGAATTTAAGATCAAACCAATAATGCATGCAAGAACACTTTAAATGTCAAGATGAACACCATGAACACTTTGAAGATCATGATGAACATCAAGAACATAATTTTGAAAATTTTTTAGAAAAGAAAGACATGCAAGACACCAAACTTAGAAATTTTGAATATTTAGACACTATGAAGTCGAAAATGCATATGAAAAACAATATAAAACACAAAACAAGAAAATCATGAGATTGAACAAATGAAATCATCAAGAACAACATGAAGATCACAGAAGAATACAATGCATATATTTTCGAAAACTTAAAGAAAATTAAAAACATGCAATTGACACCAAACTTAGGATTTGACATTAGACTCAAACAAGAAACACAATTTTTTTTTTGGTTTTTATGATTTTATTAAATTTTTTTGTATTTTTTTTCGAAAATAAAAATAAAAAGCTTAAACATAAAATAAAATTACCCAATCTAAGTAACAAGATGAACCGTCAGTTGTCCAAACTCGAACAATCCCTGGCAACGGCGCCAAAAACTTGGTGCACGAAATTATGATCACACTTTTCACAACTCCGCACAACCAACCAGAAAGTTCACTGGTCATCCAAGTAATACCTTACATGAGTAAGGGTCGATCCTACGGAGATTGCCAGCTTGAAGCAAGCTATGGTCATCTTGTAAATCTTAGTCAGGCGGATTCAAATGGTTATGAGGATTTGATAATTAAAAGAGAAATAAAATGAAAAATAACATAGAGATACTTATGTAATTCATTGGTGGGAATTTCAGATAAGCGTTTGGAGATGCTTTGTTGCTTCTGAACCTCTGCTTTCCTATTGTCTTCATCCAATCATGCGTCCTCCCTTCCATGGCAAGTCGTATGATCCTCTCAGTGAAAATGGTCCGGCTACGGTTTCTGTACGGCTAATCAACTGTCAGATTTCTCGTCTCGGATGAAAAATACCAGGCACAAATATCGCAGTGCTAATTATCTGTCGGTTCTCACTTGTGTCAGAATAGGATCCCTTGATCCTTTTGCACACTGTCACTGCGCCAAACAGTCGTGAGTTTGAAGCTCGTCACAATCATCCCTTCCTAGATCCTACTCGGAATACCACAAACAAGGTTTAGACTTTCCAGATCTCAGGAATGTTGTCTATTCATTCTAGCCTATACCATGAAGGTTCTAATCACGAATTCAGATTCTCTGTTGTCAGGAGAGGCGATGCGAATCCGTGGATCAGAGACCCAAGAGAAAATACTCTGGCTGTCGTCCAATGACTACGTTGAACATCATGTAGACTGCTTTGTGATTGTCAGGCACGCGGATCTTGGTTAAGCGAGTAACGAAGATAGTGGGTGATTGTCACAGGTCACCCCCTTCATTCTGACTTAACTGAATTAAGTACGAGAGTATATCTTGGAGAAGAAGTAGGCGTGAATTGAAAGAAAAAAAATAGTACCTTCATTAATTCATGAAGAACAGCAAAGCTCCTCACCTTAATCTATGAAGTGTAAAAACTCCAGCATAGAAAATACATAAGAGAGAAAGGTCTAGGCATAGCCGAATGGCCAGCCTCCCCTAAACGTGCAAAATGATCTAAAGTGATCAAAAAGCTATTCCAAAAGATCTGAATACAATAGTCAAAAGAGCTATTTATACTAAACTAGTCACTAGGGTTTACAGAAAATGAGTAGATAGTGCAAAAATCCACTTTCGGGGCCCACTTGGTGTGTGTTTGGGCTGATCTTTGAAGCTTTCACATGCATAGGCCATCCTTGGAGTTAAACGTCAGCTTGGGTGCCAGTTTGGGCGTTTAACTCCAGTTCTGGTGCCAGTTCTGGCGTTTTACGCCAGAAAAGGGTCTTTGGTGGGCGTTTGGACGCCAGTTTGGGCAATCAAATCTCGGGAAAAGTATGGATAATTATACATTGCTGGAAAGCCCAAGATGTATACTTTCCAACGCAATTGAGAGCGCGCCCATTGGGCTTCTATAGCTCCAGAAAATTTACTTCGAGTGCAAGAGGGTCAGAATCCAACAGCATCTGCAGTCCTTTCTCAGCCTCTGAATAAGATTTTTGCTCAGGTCCCTCAATTTCAACCAGAAAATACCTGAAATAACAAAAAAACACAAAAACTCATAGTTAAGTCCATAAATGTGATTTTTTCATAAAAACTAATAAAAATATACTAAAAAGTAACTAAAACTTACTAAAAACTATGTAAAAACAATGCCAAAAAGCGTATAAATTATTTGCTCATCAGTTCCACATCTCCCAAGTCTTCAAGCACTTCCTCTTCTGTGATAATTTCATCTTTCTCTACTTGCTCTAATACAAAATCAAACTCCTCCTTGATGTCTTCCTTCACTAATTCTTCAACCACTCCTTCGCCTTCAAGCGTCTCTACTACCTCCACCTTTTGGGCATCCTCTTGCTTCTCTTGAAGTATGTGTGCATACAACCGATCCATTATGTCCCTAAGACGATCTCTTCACTCTTGTTCTGGGTTAGTAGCATCATTGGAATCATGTTGCTCTTGGATTGATGGATATGGGTATTCTTGCACGAAGGGTGGCGGTGCACTAAAGCTTGAGGGTTGAATATTGGAGGTAGAGGGTTGGTCCCTGTGGGATATAAAATATTGGAGTTTAGAGGTGAGACCAATGAGATTAGACATAGGTGTGTTGTTGTCCAATGGAGGTTGGGGTGGATAGGAGGGTTCATTTGTTGGGAGAAAGGGCTCATAATACGGAGGTGGTTCTTCTTGATAAAGATATGGAGATGGTGTATATTGAGGTGGTAGTTCTAAGTATGGCTCATAAGGCTCTTAGTATGGTGGGTAAGGATTAGGGTCATATGGGGGTGTTTGGTGGTAAGGTGCTTGTGAGTATGGTGGTTCAAAATTATGTTGAGGAGGGGGTTCATAGGCGTATGGTGGTGGTTGTTGATAATCAAAAGAGTGCTCACCATAGCCATCATCTTGATATGCTTCTTGGAATGGCTCTTGGTTATAGTATGTTGGTGGAGGTTATTGCCAAGAGGGTTGATCAAATCCTTGTGGCTCCTCCCAACCTTGATTGTTCCAACCTTGATGCATATTCTCATTGTAGCCTTCATTCCCTACAACATTATTTGAACTAAACTCATAGCCAAAGGGGTGAGAATTCATAGTAGTTAAAGAAAATAAAAACAGAAACTAGAAAAAAAAGCAACTAAGTCCTAAACTAACAAAAACTAACAAACAAGCAAACAACAAATATTTACAATAACCAATAATAAGGCACACGTTTGCAATTCCCTGGCAACGACACCATTTTGATGAACGGATTTTTGACGGTTTAGAATTCACAAATAAATCCTCGTTGAAAGTATAGTTTCTAAACCAACAATAATCCTTTCATACAAAAAATTGTTTGTCACAAGTAACAAACCCCAAATAAAATTAATAATCGAAGTATTCAAACCTCGGGTCGTCTCTCAAGGAATTGCAGGGAAGTGTTCTTATAATTGGTTATGTAAAGGTATCTTTTTGGGGTTTTTGAAATAAGAAAACAAGAAAAGTAAATTGCAAAGGAAAATCAAATGACTAGAAAAGCTCTTGGCAAGGTTTGGTGGTCAAGGATCTCTATCTTTATCACTAACCAAAACATGAGAATTGGCAAGGATCAATCCCATTAAGTCATCCTCTAACTAGTAGTAAAGGAAAGTTAAATGAGCTGTATTGATCCAAGTCCATAAGTCCTAGCTCTCCACTAATTCAATTAGTGAGAACTAGATTTAATGGCTCCCAATCGTCAATTCCTTGGACATTAGTAACTCAAGAGTTCCTAAGTTACCATCCCAAGCCAAGAACATAAAAGTATAATTTGGGATCCTCCCAAGCATTTTGTCAAACACTTGGAAGGCACAAAATAAAAATATAGAAAATTAATACAAGAATATTAAATCCAAACAATCAATTGAAAGCATCAATAAGACAAATTGAAGAAATCAATCATAAATATAAAATACCTCAAATTGCATTAAATAGAAAATCAAATCTAACATGGAGTTCATAAACCAAATTGGAAAAGAAGAGAATCAACAAGAAGAATAGATAAACCAAAGTACTAGAAAAATAAGAGTATAAGAGAACTAAATTAAAGGAACATTGAACCTGGAATTGGGAAGAAATAAACCTAAAACTAAGAGAAATCCTAAATCCTAAAACCTAGAGAGAGGAGAGAGCCTCTCTCTTTAAAAACTACATCTAAAACCAAAAATTGTGAATATGAGAAGTGTCTGAATGTCTCATGATTCTCCTACTCTGCAGCTTCTATTCTGTGTTTTCGAGCTTAGAACTGGGCCAAAATGGAGCCCAGCAATCGTCCCCAGTGTTTTCTGCGTTTTCTGCACGTGGCGCATGACACGCGTACGCGTCAGTCACGCGTACGCGTCGATGTGCAAGTCTTCAAGTCACGCGTATGTGTCAGGTACGTGCACGCGTCACTGTGAAAATCTTCAAGTCAAGCGCACGCGTGAGCCATGCATGCGCGTAAATTCTCGCTGACTATTTCCTTCGTTTCTTCTGTTCCTTCCATTTTTGCAAGCTTCCTTTCCATCCTCTAAGCCATTCCTGCCCTATAAACCCTGAAATCACTTAACACACATATCACAGCATCGAATGGTAATAAGAAAAGAGTAAATTTAGCAAATTCCAATGAAGTATGTTTTCAATCATAGCACAAAATCAGGAAGGAAAGTGTAAAACATGCAGATTATGTGAATAAATGTGAGAATGGTGGATAAAATCCACTCAATTAAGCACAAGATGTACCACGAATTAGTGGTGCATCAGGCATCTAGTGGAATCAAAGGTGAATCAAAATTAATAATTTAAGGGCCTAAAAAGCATGTTTTTACACTTAAGCACAATTTAGGAGAAAATTATGAAACCATGCTATTTCCTTGAATAAATATGGAAAAGTGGATAAAATCCACCTAAATTAAGCACAAAATGTACCACGAAATAGTGGTTCATCAATAACATAAATAGCATAAAAGAAAAAGACACAGAGTATGCAATGAAGCACAATCAGTCCATCCCTCAGGCACACGAGGACGAACCCAGCTCTGATACCACTAAATGTAACACCCTAATTACCCTAAGCTTTACTTCACATCGTAAAGCAGAGGTTAATCAAAGGTTACGACAATTCTAAAGCTTATACATATTTATACATAAAAAGAAATAATAATTCTAGAAGCCCGATGAAGGATTAGGCTCAAAAATAGAATTCGAAAAGCACGAAACGTTCACACGAAGCTACACTAAACGAGGCACAAGATATACATACAGATTTCAAGACATATATATAAATATAACAAAGTATAATAGTCATAAGGACTAGCCGCCTCCCATGGAGTTTAAGCCGGCTAGTTATATATAGACATACAGAAAACAACTTATACAGTATTTCTCTCAAAGTAAGCCTCTAAGGCAGAGATAACTACAAAAGTGAGAGATTTAAATAAAATAAACCAAAAGACTTTAAAACATAGCAAGGATCCTCCGCTCTGTCACCACCAAAACAACTCACCGAGGTAGGCTACGACTTGCATCTGAAAAACAACAACAAAGTATGGAATGAAAACCAAAGGTTCTCAGTATGGTAACAGTGCCCAGTGATGTAAGATATAAGACTCCTGGATGCCAGAGGTAATCCTGGAGCTTCATACCAAACAAATATTCAAGCTTAATGAAATAAATAATTTAAACCGTAAATAATAAACAAAGGTATCTAAACTTAGGGGATTTCTAACTAAAACTAGTCACCACTATCACACAGCCTTCACCAACCTACCCTCCGTGCGATCCTATCGCCACCGCCGATCTAACCTCCTCAACACTAGACAATCACAGATAATACAAGCAAGTAAAACACATGTAGTAATTATATATAACAAGTAACTCAAGAAGCAAGTAGGCATATTACACAATTAGGCAAACTCAAGTAATCAAAACAAACAAGCACATAACAGATGCATATGATGAATGCCTGTCCTATTGGCTCGTGATATCACTTGTCCGTTAGTAAATGCCAACCTGACACATCTTTCTAAATGTAGCCTTTTCTGCCACGACAGAGATATAGTGCCCTGCACACTCATGCTACAGCAAATCTGCTACGCCAGAGATATAGTGTCCTGCACACTCATGCAGTAAGGAGTCTACTATGTCAGGGATATAGGCCCCGCACACTTCATGCAGTAGAGAAGAAAACAACAACAACTACTAACACAGCAGAGAAGTCTGCCACGCCAGAGATATAGGCTCTGCACACTTTCAACAACAACTACTCATGCAGCAGGGAAATCTGCCACGTCAGAGATATAGGCTTCGCACACTCCCATATAGTCCAATAATTTCATCATTATTCCTTTCCAAGTTCTCAATTCATCATAACTATCACCGGTATCTAACTTCTCAAATATCTCTTCAACCACAAACCTCACAACCCAACATTCGCCAATTCAAGTGAGGAAACTACACAAACCTTCCAAACCTAGGTCACCGACTCTAAACTCATAACAAAAAAAATACCCTTTTTATTCCTTTATCATTTCTCCCTTAATTCAAGAACCTAAAATTGGCAAAAAGGTTTTAAATAAGTGTTACGGAAGTTTGCAAGCTTTTTGGAAAGGTGAAAAAGTTAAAAACAAGGTTTTATTGAAAAACAGGGCAGTGTGCGTACGCATAGGGGTGTGCGTGCGCACGCCCATGAGGATTTTCAAAATGTGTGCGTACACATAGAGGTGTGCGTACACACAAGTGTAAGATTTTCCAATTCTGTTCACTCGTACAAGGCATGCAAATTCCCTCAACAAAATGCACTTTCCAACGCGTGCGTGCGCATAGGGCTGTGCAGGCGCACAGCTTGCAGAACTTCGCTCATTGTGTGCGCACACAGAGCGTGCTATTTCTCCCATCAGTTGCCATGTCCCCGTGTGTGCGTATGCACAAGGCTGTGCGTGCGCACACAAACTAGAAGTCATAAATTCTGCATCATTCACAAAATTCAGATTTTGACACCAAACTTTGAATGATCATAACTTACTATAAAAAAATCCATTCCTTACAAACTTTATATCCATTTAAAGTTTTTTCAATGAACTTTAACTAAAAGCAAATTTCAACAAATTTTGAAATCTGAGGCTCAAGTTATGATCCGTCAAAGTTCACCAAAAATCCATTTTTACCAAAATATTAAAACTCTATTTCACCAAACCTCTCAATCCAAAATCAATTGTCCTACATCCAAACCAACCCTAATATGTCTAAATTATATCCATATGTCTTCCAATTCATTCCACTCCTAAAATTTACAATTTTACCATTTTCACACCTAATCATCATTCATTCAATTAATCTCCCAAACCATATGCAACAACACCACACGTCAATAATTCCTCATACATAAATACTCCACTTACCACCCATCATCATCATAATATTCATCCACCATCAATTATAGCTCAATAGTAATAATGCATCTTCGTGCAACATTAACTCAAAATCAACACCATTCAATATCCTCACCAACCACAGGATTCTAAACCCACAATCATCATCATGATATATCATGACACATCATAATCATCAAGATTCTTCAACAAGCATCATAAACATATATTATACATTCCAACATTCCCTATATTCCCTCTTCATCATACAACATAATTTCATAATTAATCAGGCATACACCAACACCATTCAATCCTATCTTATGGTCCACTAGCCTAAGTGTCCAAAAATACTATATATTAAATAGAGGAAAATGAAATCATACCTTGGTTGATTATCCTCCACGCACGAAACCACCAAAAAGCCAACATAACTCCGAAAAGCACCAAAGCTCAAACTAACAACACATATATCACAAAAATCAAAACCTATAAACCACAACATACAACACTACAAGGGTATATAAGGAACTTTACCTTGTCTAAAGGGGATTGGGGCAAAGTCCAACAATTACCTGCTACTAGAGATCACCTAAACAACCAAAACAACAAAATCTACTCAAATAATATATCCAAAAACGTGAAATCTGTTAGGCCTGAAAGGAGGAGTATGAAATTTGAGTTGTTACCTACTTTGTTTAGCTAGAAATAAAGAGCTCGATGAGAGCTTCGCGTGACCGCAAACGGCTCATCAATCGGAGTTTCGGATCAAAAGTTATGGAGCTTTTTAGAGGGAGATGAATAGTGACATTGGCTTCCTTCTCCTCTCTTCTCCCTAACCAAGTTCCCTCTCTCTCTCTCTCTCTTGATGCTGAAATGAGCTTCTTAGGCTCATTTGTTGCTTTATATATGTTAGGCTTGGGCCCAACCGTGTAGCATTTTTGGTTCATTTTGCCAAACCTTTAGGATAAGTGTCCGGTTTGCTATCTCAAAAACTTTTCTAAGGTTTCCTACTATTTCATTCTCTCTCAACCAGTATTAGACAGGCTTAAGCCGGTACTGCTAGCTAATCTCTCGGAACGCATTTTTACGCAAAAATATTCACAAGAGAACATTTTTTCACTCAGAAAAATCCACTGAAATCCGAATCTCACATTTATATTTTAAGAAAAAACATTTTTATATTTTCAAACCTATTCCGGGCAATTAAATTATTCTATTCTAATTATGCAATTTTTTGTGAAAATTCCGGTTCTTACACTTAATTCTTTCAATTGTGAAGGATGTTATCTAACTTCAGAAGGGTTGAGTGTGAAGCTTCGTTATCCATAACTTAGCATTCCTTCGACTGGGTGGGATTGTTCAACAAAAGTGGTGATTCGAGGACGCTCTTCGATGGCAAGTGAACAAGACGTCTCAGATTATCTGGTAACATTAAATAAGTATTTAAGTAATTTCCTTTCAGTAAAATAAAATAAAGGTGATTCTTCTGATTAAGTTGAATCATTTAGGAATGTAATTTCTTCTTCTTCTCATAGTGAGAATTCGATTTCCTTGATCTAATTTAGTCATGGTTTAGGTTCCTTTTATTTCAGTAACTCTAACAATGTTAATCAAACTGCTAGTGAAATAGCGGAAGTACATTGTATTAAAAATGAAGCTGTTGTTAATCCAGCAAATGATCAAGTTTGTTTTAATACTCATGAATCTGTTAATACTCATGAATCTGTTGATTTATCATTCAAAATTGCAATCACACTTTTTGCAACCCCGCACAACTAACCAGCAAGTGCACTGGGTCGTCCAAGTAATACCTTACGTGAGTAAGGGTCGATCCCACGGAGATTGTCGGCTTGAAGCAAGCTATGGTTATCTTGTAAATCTTAGTCAGGATATCAATAATTATCAAGGTTGATTGTGAAAAGTAAAAGAACATGAAATAAGTACTTGTTTTGCAGTAATGGGGAACAGGTTGAGGTTTTGGAAATGCTCCATCTTCTGAATCTCTGCTTTCCTACTGTCTTCTTCTTCAAACACGCAAGGCTCCTTCCATGGCAAGCTGTATGCAAGGGTTTCACCGTTGTCAGTGGCTACCTCCCATCCTCTCAGTGGAAATGTTCAACGCACCCTGTCACGGCACGGCTATCCATCTGTCGGTTCTCAATCATGCCGGAATAGAATCCAGTGATTCTTTTGCGTCTGTCATTAACGCCCAGCCCTCAGGAGTTTGAAGCTCGTCACAGTCATTCAATCATTGAATCCTACTCAGAATACCACAGACAAGGTTTAGACCTTCCGGATTCTCTTGAATGCCGCCATCAGTTCTAGCTTATACCACGAAGATTCTGGTTAAGGAATCCAAGAGATATCTACTCAATCTAAGATAGAACGGAGGTGGTTGTCAGGCACACGTTCATAGTTGAGAATATGATGAGTGTCACGGATCATCACATTCATCCGGGTTAAGAACAAGTGATATCTTAGAATGGAAGCAAGCATGATTGAATGAAAAACAGTAGTAATTGCATTAATCCATCAAGACACAGCAGAGCTCCTCACCCCCAACCATGGGGTTTAGAGACTCATGCCGTGGGAAGTGCACAAAGAAACGTGTAAAATGTCATAAGGTCCAGATACAATGTCAAAAGATCCTATTAATAGTGAACTAGTAACCTAGGGTATACAGAAATGAGTAAATGACGTAAAAATCCACTTCTGGGTCCACTTAGTGTGTGCTTGGGCTGAGCATTGAAGCTTTCATGTGTAGAGACTTTTTCTGGAGTTAAACGCCAGCTTTCATGCCAGTTTGGGCGTTTAACTCCAATTTTTATGCCAGTTCCAGCGTTAAACGCTGGGAATTCTGAGGCTGATTTGCAACGCCGGTTTGGGCCATCAAATCTTGGGCAAAGTATAGACTATCATATATTGCTGGAAAGCCCAGGATGTCTACTATCCAACGCCGTTGAGAGCGCGCCAATTGGGTTTCTGTAGCTCCAGAAAATCCACTTCGAGTGCAGGGAGGTCAGAATCCAACAGCATCTGCAGTCCTTTCTTTTTAGTCTCTGAATCAGATTTTTGCTCGGGTCCCTCAATTTCAGCCAGAAAATACCTGAAATCACAGAAAAACACACAAACTCATAGTAAAGTCCAGAAAAGTGAATTTTAATTAAAAACTAATAAAAATATACTAAAAACTAACTAAATCATACTAAAAACATACTAAAAACAATGCCAAAAAGCATATAAATTATCCGCTCATCACAACACCAAACTTAAATTGTTGCTTGTCCCCAAGCAACTGAAAACCAAAGTAGGATGAAAAGAAGAGAATATACTATAGACTCCAAAATATCAAGGAAACTTAGCTCCAATTAGATGAGCGGGACTAGTAGCTTTTTGCTTCCGAACAGTTTTGGCATCTCACTTTATCCTTTGAAGTTCAGAATGATTGGCATCTATAGGAACTCAGAACTCAGATAGTGTTATTGATTCTCCTAGTTAAGTATAATGATTCTTGAACATAGCTAGTGTATGAGTCTTGGCTATGGCCCAAAGCACTCTGTCTTCCAGTATTACCACCGGATACATACATGCCACAGACACATATTTGGGTGAACCATTTTCAGATTGTGACCCAGCTTTGCTAGAGTCCCCAATTAGAGGTGTCCAGGGTTCTTAAGCACACTCTTTTTGCCTTGGATCACAACTTTATTTCTTTCTTTTTCTCTCTTTTTTTTCGATTTTTTTTTGAATCACTGCTTTTTCTTGCTTCAAGAATCAATTTGATGATTTTTCAGATCCTCAATAACAGTTCTCTTTTTCCCTCATTCTTTCAAGAGCCAACAATTTTAACATTCTCAAAACAACAAATTCAAAAGACATATGCACTGTTCAAGCATTCATTCGAAAGACAAAAAGTATTGTCACCACATCAAACTAATTCAACTAGTTTCAAGGATAAATTCGAAATCCTGTACTTCTTGTTCTTTTGT
Source organism: Arachis hypogaea (assembly GCF_003086295.3). Classification (NCBI taxonomy): domain Eukaryota; kingdom Viridiplantae; phylum Streptophyta; class Magnoliopsida; order Fabales; family Fabaceae; genus Arachis; species Arachis hypogaea. Next base: position 22,910,860 of record NC_092043.1, on the reverse strand, counting down.
GATTAAAGCATTTTTCATTTAAGAGAGGTGATGGATTCATAGGACATTTAAAGCTTCAAGGCATGAATTTTAAATTTTGTTAATTAAGAACAAGACTCAAAAATAGATATAAGATGAGACTAAAAAAAAAAAACAAAAATATAGAAAACAAACATTTAAATAGGCTCCTAATGATAGAGGTTTTCACAGAGTTAGGACTCAACAACCTTGATTTTGAGAAGTGAATGCTCCCTCAAATTGAGGGGAGAACTTTTGGCATTTCAGTTCTTGAAGTTCACGCCCCTGCTTCTCTTGTTCCTTCAGCAATTTGCAGAGCATGCAGTTCTGATTCTGCTGTTCTTCCTTAAGTTGCTCCATAGTTTCTTGCAATTTGGTGATAGATGCTTCTAGGCTGGCCCAGTAGCCAATTTCAGGAAATTCAGGGAGGAACTCCTGCGCCCTCCTTTTGATAGAGTTGTCTTGCATTTGTCCTTCCATTGACTTCTTGGTGATTGGATGTTCAATGGGTATGAATTCATCTACTCCCATCTTTACCCCAGCCTCTTTACAGAGCAAGGAGATCAAGCTTGGGTAAGCCAGTTTGGCTTCAGTGGAATTCTTATTTGCAATTGTGTAGATCTCACAAGCAATCAGATGATGAACCTCCACTTCTTTTCCAAGCATAATGCAATGAATCATCACTGCTCTCTTGATAGTGACCTCAGAACGGTTGCTAGTGGGTAATATGGAACGCCCAATGAAGTCTAGCCAACCTCTTGCAATTGGTTTGAGGTCTCCCCTCTTGAGTTGGTTTGGGACACCCTTTGAATTGGTTATCCACTTAGTTCCAGGGAGGCATATGTCCTCTAGAACTTGATCCAACCCTTTATCTACTCTCACCATTCTCATATTAAAGGATTCAGGATCATCCTGCAGTTGAGGCAATTTGAAGATTTCTCTTATTTTGTCCAGATGGAAGTAGATAACTTTCCCTCTGACCATGGTTCTGTAAGTATGGTAAGCAGTTCCAGTCATTCTCTGCTTATCTGTCAGCCACAGATTTGAGTAGAATTCCTGAACCATATTTCTTCCAACCTTTATCTCAGGATTGGTTAGAACTTCCCATCCTCTATTTCGAATTTGCTCTTGGATCCCCGGATATTCATCTTCTTTCAGATCAAATTTAACTTCCGGGATCACTTACCTCAGACCCATTATTTTGTGATAATGGTCTTCATGTTCTTTGGTTGAGAACTTCTCTTGATTCCAAAGATTCTTTGGATTATTCTCTTTCTTTCCTCTTAAATTGGTTTGTTTTCCCTTAGGAGCCATGATCTTGATGAATCTTGGCTTAGTGATCACAGAAAAGCACACCAAACTTAGAGGTTTGCTTGTCCTCAAGCAAAAGAAAGGAAAGAAGAGAGAGAGGAGAAGAGCAAATTCGAATGGTGTGGGGGAATGAGAAGGCCGAATGTATTTTTATAAGGGGGGGAGGAGATTTCGAAAAAAATTGGAAGGAGATTTGAGAAGATATGGAGAGAATTTGAGAGAAGGGTGAGTTTTTGAACAAGATTTTGGGATTGATTTGAGAGAGATTTGAAGAATGATTTTGATTTTTGAAGATTTGAAGGTAAATGATGAAAGGTTGAATTGTGTTTATGTAGAAAAGTATGGGTCAAAGAAGGAAAGTTTGAAAACATTTGATCAGAAAGCAAAATCTTGGTCCCCCACCTTTCTGGCGTTAAACACCCAGAATGGCATCCATTCTGGCGTTTAACGCCCATTTGCTTAGCCAATGTGGGCGTTTAACGCCCAGCCAGGTGCCCTAGCTGGCGTTAAACGCCAGAATTCCCTTTGTCACTGGGCGTTTTGCTAAACGCCCAGGATGCTGCACACCTGGCGTTAAACGCCCAGAATGGTGCCCATTCTGGCGTTTAACGCCCAAAATGGAACCCTTACTGGCGTTAAACGCCCAGAATGGTGCCATTCTGGGCGTTTAACGCCCAAAATGCCCCTTACTGGCGTTTTTTTGCCAGTAAGCTCTTTTTCTCTGCTTTTTGCACTGAATCCTTCTGTAATTCTGTGAATTCCTTCAATTTTGATAATTGCCTCTGTAGAAATAAAACATATAACCTACTAATGACTGGGTTGCCTCCCAGCAAGCGCTTCTTTATTGTCTTTAGCTGGACCTTTACTGAGGATCATTCCAGCCTCAGTTTTGAGCATTCTTGCTCAAAATTGTTTTCAAGATAATGCTTGATCCTCTGTCCATTAACAATGAACTTTTTTTCAGAATCAATATCCTGAAGCTCAACATATCCATATGGTGACACTCCTGTAATCACATACGGACCCCTCCATCGGGATTTAAGCTTTCCTGGCAACAATTTGAGCCTAGAGTTGAAGAGCAGAACTTTTTGTCCTGGCTCAAAGACTCTGGATGACAATTTCTTGTCATGCCACTTCTTTGCCTTTTCCTTATAAATTTTTGCATTTTCAAAGGCATTGAGTCTGAACTCCTCTAGCTCATTTAGCTGGAGCAATCTTTTTTCACCAGCTAACTGAGCGTCCATGTTTAGGAACCTGTTTGCCCAGTAGGCTTTATGTTCCAGTTCCACGGGCAGATGACAGGCCTTCCCATACACCAGTTGGTATGGAGAGGTTCCTATAGGAGTCTTGAATGTTGTTCTGTATGCCCACAGAGCATCATCTAAACTCTTTGCCCAATCCTTTCTTCGGGCTATCACAGTCCGTTCTAGGATTCTTTTTAGCTCTCTGTTAGAGACTTCAGCTTGCCCATTTGTCTGTGGATGATACGGATTTGCCACTTTGTGGCTAATTCCATATCTGACCATAGCAGAGTATAGCTGTTTATTGCAGAAATGAGTGCCCCCGTCACTGATTAGTACTCTGGGAACACCAAACCTGCTGAAGATGTGTTTCTGGAGGAATTTCAGCACGGTCTTGGTATCATTAGTGGGCGTAGCAATTGCTTCTACCCACTTAGATACATAGTCCACTGCCACCAGAATGTAAGTGTTTGAGTATGATGGTGGGAATGGACCCATGAAGTCAATTCCCCATACATCAAACAATTCAATCTCTAATATCCCTTGTTGAGGCATGGCATATCCGTGAGGCAAGTTACCAACTCTTTGGCAACTGTCACAGTTATGCACAAACTCTCGGGCATCTCTATAGAGAGTAGGCCAGTAGAAGCCACATTGGAGGACTTTAGTGGCTGTTCGCTCACTTCCAAAATGTCCTCCATACTGTGATCCATGGCAGTGCCATAGGATCCGTTGTGCTTCTTCTCTGGGTACACATCTGCGGATCATTCCGTCTGCACATCTCTTAAAGAGATATGGCTCATCCCATAGGTAGTACTTGGCATCTGAAATTAATTTCTTTCTTTGCACTTTGCTGTACTCCTGGGGTATGAACCTCACAGCTTTATAATTTGCAATATCTGCAAACCATGGAGCTTCCTGAATGGCAGAGAGTTGCTCATCTGGGAAAGTCTCAGAGATCTCAGTAGAAGGGAGGGACGCCCCAGCTACTGGTTCTATTCGGGACAGATGATCAGCTACTTGGTTCTCTGTCCCTTTTCTGTCTCTTATTTCTATATCAAACTCTTGCAGAAGCAACACCCATCTTATAAGCCTGGGTTTTGAATCCTGCTTTGTGAGTAAGTATTTAAGAGCAGCATGGTCAGTGTACACAATCACTTTGGATCCCACTAGATAGGATCTAAACTTGTCAATGGCATAGACCACTGCAAGTAACTCTTTTTTTGTGGTTGTGTAATTCTTCTGTGCATCATTTAGAACACGGCTGGCATAATAAATGACGTGCAGAAGCTTGTTATGCCTCTGTCCCAACACTGCACCAATGGCATGGTCACTGGCATCACACATTAGTTCAAATGGCAATGTCCAGTCTGGTGCAGAGATTACTGGTGCTGTGACCAGCTTGGCTTTCAGGGTCTCAAATGCCTGCAGACACTGTGTATCAAACACAAATGGTGTGTCAGCAGCTAGCAGGTTGCTCAAAGGTTTTGCAATTTTCGAAAAATCCTTTATAAACCTTCTATAGAATCCTGCATGCCCCAGAAAGCTTCTGATTGCCTTTACATTGGCAGGTGGTGGTAATTTTTCAATTACCTCTACCTTTGCCTTATCCACCTCTATTCCCCTGCTTGAAATTTTGTGCCCAAGGACAATTCCCTCAGTCACCATAAAGTGACATTTCTCCCAGTTTAAAACCAGGTTAGTCTCTTGGCACCTTTTCAGGACAAGTGCTAGGTGGTCAAGACAGGAGTTGAATGAGTCTCCATATACTGAGAAGTCATCCATGAAGACTTCCAGGAATTTCTCCACCATGTCAGAGAAGATGGATAACATGCATCTCTGAAAGGTTGCAGGAGCATTACACAGACCAAAAGGCATCCTCCTGTAGGCAAACACGCCAGAAGGGCAAGTAAATGCTGTTTTCTCTTGGTCCTGAGGATCTACTGCAATCTGGTTGTAACCTGAATAGCCATCCAAAAAGCAGTAATAATCATGACCAGCTAGTCTTTCTAGCATTTGGTCTATGAATGGTAAATGAAAATGATCCTTTCTGGTGGCTGTATTGAGCCTTCTGTAGTCAATACACATACGCCACCCTGTGACTGTTCTTGTAGGAACCAGTTCATTTTTTTCATTATGAACCACTGTCATGCCTCCCTTTTTGGGGACAACTTGGACAAGGCTCACCCAGGGACTATCAAAAATAGGATAAATAATCCCAGCCTCTAGTAATTTAGTGACCTCTTTCTGCACCACCTCCTTCATGGCTGGATTTAGCCTCCTCTGTGGTTGGACCACTGGTTTGGCATTATCCTCCAACAGGATCTTGTGCATGCATCTAGCTGGGCTAATGCCCTTAAGATCACGTATGGACCACCCAAGAGCTGTCTTGTGTGTCCTTAGCACTTGAATCAGTGCTTCCTTTTCCTGTGGATTTAAAGCAGAGCTTATAATCACTGGAAAAGTGTCACCCTCTCCCAGAAATGCATACTTCAGGGATGGTGGTAGTGGTTTGAGTTCAGGTTTGGGAGGCTTATCCTCCTCCTGAGGAATTTTCGAAAATTCCTTTGTTTCTTTTGGTTCTTCTTGATCAGGCTGAGCATCCTTGAAGATGTCCTCAAGCTCTGATTCTAGACTTTCAGTCATATTGATCTCTTCCACCAGAGAGTCAATAATGTCAGCGCCCATGCAGTCATTTGGTGTGTCTGGATGCTGCATAGCTTTTACAGCATTCAACTTGAACTCATCCTCATTGACTCTCAGGGTTACTTCCCCTTTTTGTACATCAATGAGGGTTCGTCCAGTTGCTAGGAAAGGTCTTCCTAGAATGAGAGTTGCACTCTTGTGCTCCTCCATTTCCAGCACCACAAAGTCAGTTGGAAAGGTGAATGGCCCAACCTTGACAATCATGTCCTCTATTATGCCTGATGGATATTTAATGGAGCCATCAGCAAGTTGGAGGCATATCCGGGTTGGTTTGACTTCTTCAGTCAACCCAAGCTTTTTGATAGTGGATGCAGGTATTAGATTGATGCTTGCTCCAAGATCACATAGGGCTGTCTTGGTGCAAGCACCTTCTAATGTGCATGGTATCATAAAGCTTCCTGGATCTTGAAGCTTTTCTGGTAAGCTTTTCAAAATGACAGCACTGCATTCTTCAGTGAGAAATACTTTTTCAGTTTCTCTCCAATCCTTCTTATGACTTAAGATTTCTTTCATGAACTTAGCATAAGAAGGTATTTGCTCAAGTGCCTCTGCAAACGGAATCTTTATTTCAAGAGTCCTTAGATAGTCTGCAAAGCGGGCAAATTGCTTATCCTGTTCCGCTTGGCGGAGTTTCTGAGGATAAGGCATCTTGGCTTTATATTCTTCAACCTTAGATGCTGCAGGTTTATTCCTTACAGAAGTGGTTGAAGAAGCCTTTTTAGAGGGATTACTGTCAGCACTCTCAGGTGTCTGATCCTCCCTTGGCGTCTGAATGCCAGAATTGGGTGAGGATTGGGCGTTTAACGCCAACTTCTCTCCCTTCTCTGGCGTTTGAACGCCAGAACTGGGCAGGGAATGGGCGTTTAACGCCAGCTTTCCCCCTTTTCTGGCGTTTGAACGCCAAAAGTGCTCCTCTCTGGGCTCTTACTATCCTCAGAGGGATTTTGAACAGCGGTTTGGTTATCCTCTGTCAATTGTTCCTTATTTGGCTTCTTGCTACCTTGAGTAGTGTTATTCAATGTCTTCCCACTCCTTAGTTGAACTGCTTGACATTCTTCTGTTATCTGTTTAGATATCTGCTGTTTTGCTTGATTCAACTGCAGTTCGATGTTCTTGTTAGCAGTTTTAGTTTCATGGAGCATCTCTTTAAATTCTGCTAACTGTTTTGTCATCAGGTGTAATTATTGATTAAGCTCAATCATCTGTTCTTGAGGATTAGGATCAGTGGCTACTGCCATGACTTCCTCTTTTGGAGAGAACTCATTGCTAGAGTACAAATATTGATTTCTAGCAACAGTGTCTATAAGCTCTTGAGCCTCTTCAATTGTCTTCCTCATGTGTATAGATCCACCAGCTGAGTGGTCTAAAGACATCTGAGCTTTTTCTGTAAGCCCATAGTAGAAGATGTCTAACTGTACCCACTCTGAAAACATTTCAGAGGGGCATTTTCTTAGCATACCTCTATACCTCTCCCAGGCATTATAAAGGGATTCATTATCCTCTTGTTTAAAGCCTTGGATGTCCAGCCTTAGCTGTGTCATCCTCTTTGGAGGGTAAAAGTGATTCAGGAATTTGTCTGATAACTGTTTCCATGTCTTTATGCTTGCTGTAGGTTGGTTATTCAACCACCTCTTAGCTTGATCTTTTACAGCAAATGGAAACAGTAATAGTCTGTAGACATCCTGATCCACCTCTTTATCATGTACTGTGTCAGCAATTTGTAAGAACTGTGCCAGAAACTCAGTAAGCTCTTCCTGTGGAAGACCGGAATACTGGCAATTTTGCTGCACTATGATAATGAGTTGAGGATTTAGCTCAAAGCTGCTTGCTTTGATGGGAGGTGTACAGATGCTACTCCCGTATGCAGCTGTAATGGGGTTAGCATATGACCCCAAAGTCCTTCTGGGCTGCTCAATTCCACTTAGGTCCATGATGGAGAAAGGGAATATGATATGAATTCACAAGCAAAGTATTTTTTTTTGAATTAACCGAAAAACAAAATAAAAAAAACAAAAGGAAAATAAAAATAAAAATTCGAAAATTAAAAGAAAATAATATCAAAGCAAATTGAAAACTGAATCAATTAGTTAATTAAAAAGATTTTGAGATTAGCAATTAAAAAAATATGAAAAAATATGATTGAAAATTATTTTGAAAAAGATTTGATCTTTGAAATGAGGAAAGAGAAAAACACAAAATGACACCAAACTTAAAATTTTTAGAAAATCAAACACTAATTTTCGAAAATTTTAAAGGAAAAACACAAGGAGGACATCAAACTTAGAATTTTTAAGGATCAAAAAGGGACTAAAGACATGCAAATTCGAAAATTAAAAGAAAAACAAAAGCATGCAATTGACACCAAACTTAAAATATGAAACTAGACTCAACTAAAAGACTCTAAACCAACAAAAATAAAACAGTCCTAATCTAAGCAACAAGATAAGCCGTCAGTTGTCCAAACTCGAACAATCCCCGGCAACGGCGCCAAAAACTTGGTGCACGAAATTGCAATCACACTTTTTGCAACCCCGCACAACTAACTAGCAAGTGCCCTGGGTCGTCCAAGTAATACCTTACGTGAGTAAGGGTCGATCCCACGGAGATTGTCGGCTTGAAGCAAGCTATGGTTATCTTGTAAATCTTAGTCAGGATATCAATAATTATCAAGGTTGATTGTGAAAAGTAAAAGAACATGAAATAAGTACTTGTTTTGCAGTAATGGGGAACATGTTGAGGTTTTGGAGATGCTCCATCTTCTGAATCTCTGCTTTCCTACTGTCTTCTTCTCCAAACACGCAAGGCTCCTTCCATTGCAAGCTGTATGCAAGGGTTTCACCGTTGTCAGTGGCTACCTCCCATCCTCTCAGTGGAAATGTTCAACGCACCCTGTCACGGCACGGCTATCCATCTGTTGGTTCTCAATCAGGCCGGAATAGAATCCAGTGATTCTTTTGCGTCTGTCACTAACGCCCAGCCCTCAGGAGTTTGAAGCTCGTCACAGTCATTCAATCATTGAATCCTACTCAGAATACCACAGACAAGGTTTAGACCTTCCGGATTCTCTTGAATGCCGCCATCAGTTCTAGCTTATACCACGAAGATTCTGGTTAAGGAATCCAAGAGATATCTACTCAATCTAAGATAGAACGGAGGTGGTTGTCAGGCACACGTTCATAGTTGAGAATATGATGAGTGTCACGGATCATCACATTTATCCGGGTTAAGAACAAGTGATATCTTAGAATGGAAGCAAGCATGATTGAATGAAAAACAGTAGTAATTGCATTAATCCATCAAGACACAGCAGAGCTCCTCACCCCCAACCATGGGGTTTAGAGACTCATGCCATGGGAAGTACACAAAGAAACGTGTAAAATGTCATAAGGTCCAGATACAATGTCAAAAGATCCTATTAATAGTGAACTAGTAACCTAGGGTATACAGAAATGAGTAAATGACGTAAAAATCCACTTCTGGATCCACTTAGTGTGTGCTTAGGCTGAGCATTGAAGCTTTCTTGTGTAGAGACTTTTTCTGGAGTTAAACGCCAGCTTTCATGCCAGTTTGGGCGTTTAACTCCAATTTTTATGCCAGTTCCAGCGTTAAACGCTGGGAATTCTGAGGCTGATTTGCAACGCCGGTTTGGGCCATCAAATCTTGAGCAAAGTATGGACTATCATATATTGCTGGAAAGCCCAGGATGCCTACTTTCCAACGCCGTTGAGAGCGCGCCAATTGGGTTTCTGTAGCTCCAGAAAATCCACTTCGAGTGCAGGGAGGTCAGAATCCAACAGCATCTGCAGTCCTTTCTTTTTAGTCTCTGAATCAGATTTTTGCTCAGGTCCCTCAATTTCAGCCAGAAAATACCTGAAATCACAGAAAAATACACAAACTCATAGTAAAGTCCAGAAAAGTGAATTTTAATTAAAAACTAATAAAAATATACTAAAAACTAACTAAATCATACTAAAAACATACTAAAAACAATGCCAAAAAGTGTATAAATTATCCGCTCATCAGGTTTTCAAAAATACTCGGTAAAAGATGATGAACATGGGAAAGTGTTCCAAGGGTTACCTGACACTGTAGGTCGATCTTGGACGAGATCTTTGGTACATGGTCGGAGCTGTTGTATCTGACCTGTTGACGGTGGCTGGAGCCGCTGTGTCCGACTTGTTGGACACGGTGGTGGTGCTGATCCTTCGTTTCCGGAGGGTGGGGGGTACCTGCAAAGGACTTCGATGCTTAAGTTAGCAAGGGTATTAAGCAGGTATTGAGTAGAATCAAAGTATGAGTTATACCTGGGTGCTCTAGTGTATTTATAATGGCATAGAGTGACCTTCTTAGATAAGATAAGTTATTTATCTTATCTTATCTTTATCTTATCTTTAATTGAGGTCATCTTATCTTCAAGGGAACTGCCCTTCTCTCTGTAGGCTTGGGCTGCCTTAGGATTTGGGGCGTGTTCCTCCCTTTGGGCCCTCTATTGAGCCTTCCTGTGATTTGGCCGACCTCTTTGAGAAGAGGTCGGGTCCTCCTGACCTTAAAGAGGTCGGTCGCTTTGTCTGTAGAACATCCCGGGTCGGAGAGCTCGACCCAGGGTATGAACAGTGCCCCTGCTCGAGCTTGGTCTTTATTTGGAGGTAGAGTCTTAGTTTTTAGGACTTCGAACTTTCAGGTTAAGCCGAACCCGAGCATTTTGTCGATTTCGCCCTTGTAGGTGTTCCTTTTTTGAATGCAGAACGTTTCACTTCCTTTTGAAAACGCGCGCTTTGGATTAACATCCTGGCGTTGGGAATGTGCGAGGGTTTTTAATGCCCCATTAATTGGTTTTTGATGCTCTGTTTTCTCTGGGTCTCTTTGTTTTTGAACTTCATATCTAAAAAACGGTTTCTTTTCTTCGTAACCTTCTTTCCCTCTTTTCTTGTTTTGTGATTTTCTCATTTCTGCGACTTTTGCTTGGCGATCATTCATTGTTTGTTTTTGGAGTGCGATCATCTTCTTCAGCACTTCCTCTTTTCTTCAGGTTGGTTCTTTTCCCTGCTTCTTTATTTGCTTTGGAATGTGATTCTTCAATAAAGTTTCGATTTTGCCTGTATCTATGTTGGAAAGCCTGAATCTTTTCATATTGCCATGCTTGACTGCCGCTGTGATGTACATGTTCTGGTCCTCTTTTCACCCTTCCGTTTAGTGCCTTTAGGGTTTTGCATGCTGCCGCTGCTTGAAAAAGGTTGTTCCTTTAGTAGTTTTAGGTTCTGTTGGTAGTTTCTCTTTTGGTGAAGACGATATTTACTTTGATGATTTCTGCTTTGGTTGTTGTTTCTGGTTTGAAAGGGGAACGTTGTTGCTGGGGTGTGAATCTTGTAAATCTCCTTGGGTTCTTGTATTGTGGCTTGCTCCCAAATGGTGCCCCATGATTTTCAACGTAAGTCCTGGAGACTCCTTTTGTTGCTTGTAATGTACTGGGTTGTGTGGTCGAGTTATTTTGCTGCTGTCCGAGATGTGTTTTAGTAATCCGATATTCTTTTCTTTATTGTAGGACTAGTTGGTCTTATGGCTTCTCGCAAGAATATTATTGAGACGTCTTCCCGAGTCCCTGAGGGCATGGCCAATTGGGTAGATTCCATGGTTCTTCTATGTCTTTCAGTGGTGGATTCCGACTTCTGTAGAGAGTTGCAAAAACACCATAAAGTCTGTGGTAGTGGTGCCCAGGAAGGGAATTACGAGCTGGTAGCGCCTGATTCTAATGAGAGAGTTTGTTTTCCTACTTTTGTTGAGGGGGAGCGTCCCTACTTTTATGATTATGAATACTTCTTTAGTCTGTTGGACATTACTTTTCCTTTTTCCGCTTTTGAGACCAACCTGTTGTGGTCTTGTAACATTACTCCATCCCAGCTTCATCCCAATTCGTGGGGTTTTATAAAAAGTTTTCAGCTATTGTGTCAAGAGTTAGGCATCAAGCCTTCTCTAAATCTATTCCTCTATTTGTTTGTTTCGGCCTAGCCTGGGGCCTCTTCAAAAAAGAAAGCTTCTTGGGTTTCCTTTAGATCTGCCCAAGGGCACAAGGTCTTTGCCATGTATGATGAGTCCTTTAAGGATTTTAAAAACTATTTCTTTAAAGTATGAGCTGTCGAGGGGGTTCGCCCCTTTTTTCTTGATGAAAATGATGAACCTGCTTTTCCTCTTGAGTGGCAAAAGAATGTCATAGTGTCTAGGTATACTTGAGAGATGTTGGACGGGGTCGAACAGGCCTTTGTGAGCGTATTGGAGGATATTTGGGGGGAGCCTCCGCATCTAGATACTAAGAAATTTCTAGGGGACCCCTCTTTGGTCCGAAAAGTGTTGGGTATTGACTGACATGCTATTTAATTCTATTTTATCCCTGTGATCCATAACTTTTATTTGCTGATTCTATTTTTTTTTCTATTTTTCAGAAATGTCGAAAAATAACGACTCCATGAAGGATTTCAAAAAAGCCCGGAAGGCAGCCGCTGCACAAAACATCTCGGTCAAGGCAGCAAGGGAAGGATCTTCTCAAACCACCATGAAACCGCCTGTACCAGGTTCCCCTGGGCAGAGGAGGGTGATCCCTACTCCTCGGGTTCGCCTGGTAGATCCTCCACAAATTTCTACTGTTGCTTCTGGTGCTCCTTCTTCAAAAAGGCAGAAAACAAATGAGCCATTTAACCGGGATGCCCCAGATTTTGATGCTGTCGAGTTTGTCGACTAGCAAGTTGCCCCTTACGGTGCGCTTTCTATGGATGATGTGTCCCTTCTTCAGCATTTAGACTTCATCACCAGAAACAGTGTGAAGATGGCACATATGGGTGCGGCTATTTTCTGAACTATTCAGGGTATCCCGATTCATGCTACGAAGTCTTTCATGGAAGAGGCTAAATCGGAGTTTGATCAGATCAAGGGTCTGAAGGAGGAATTGGAGGTGAAGTTGGCGAAGGTAGAAAAGGAACTGGAGGGTGAGAAGGCTAGCTCTATCACCTTGGTGGCTTCTTTGAAGTTGGCTGAGGACATGGCATTGAAGCACAAGGATAGCTATGTCTCAGCTTATAGGGAGTTGGTGCATCTCCGATATGACTTGGAAACTTCTCGGGTTAATTATGCCGAGCTCCAGGGTCACCTTGTGAGCAGCGTGACTGCCACCTATGAGAACCTGATGGAGCAGTTCCGGATTGTTGCCCCTGATGCTAATTTGACTTTCGTTAGTCTTGATAACGTAGTAAAGGATAGCAAGATTGTCCCGGATGATCCCGATGATGACATTGAACCTCCTCCTGCGCCTTCTCTTAAAGCCTCTGCTATGCCGGTTTCTTCAGCCCCTCGACTGTAGTTGAGCCAGATCCTGATTGTCAGATCTTGAATCAAGGCGACGGGACAGTGGATGCGGTGCCTCTCCAGACTCGTTCTCCTTCACCTCATGTTGATGCCACTAGTGGACGACCTCCGAATTCTCTTTAATTATCTTTGGTATATTTTGGTATAGCCCGGCCTGTGGGCTTTTGAACTTTTTATTTTGTAAAGCCTGCTTTTGACTTTGGGTACTTCTCTAGTTGCTTTCGCTTTAGCAACTTTATTTTCGTTAAACAAAGTAGTCACCAGACTTGATGGTTTCTTGAGTTTGTTACTGTGACTTGTGTTTGGATTGGACCTTTATTTGCTTTATGTTTTTGTAGCCCAACTTTTTGTTAAGTCTGAATCCACCTTGTGTGTTGGTCTTCTTTCTTTGTCTCGAAGTTATCTTCAACAATCCATTTCTGTTGGACCTTTTCTGAGGTCTCTTATTAGGATTTGCTTTTTGAGGTTTTCGGGTGGTCATCATGCCGAGCTTTTATGAGTCCTTTCTGTAATTCTCCTACCTGGTCCTTGTTCAATTCTCTTTTCAGAGATTACTTGATAACTCTTTGTCTTTTGTGCCGATTTCGTCATGTCGGGTTCTTCTGAGTTATTTTTTGTAGCTTTATTTTTCCGGACTGACTTTTTCATGTCGAGTCGAGTTACTTGATAATCCTCTTTTTTGGACCTTATTTTAGGTCTCTTTCAGGGATCGTCTTTTTGTAACTTTATCTTTCTAGGCCGACTTTGTCACGTCGAGCCCTTGTCGAGTTACTTGATAATCCTCTTTTTTGGACCTTTTTTTAGGTCTCTTTCAGGTACTATCTTTTTGTAACTTTATCTTTCTGGGCCGACTTTGTCACGTCGAGCCCTTGTCGAGTTACTTGATAATCCTCTTTTTTGGACCATGTTTTAGGTCTCTTTCAGGGACTATCTTTTTGTAACTTTATCTTTCCGGGCCGACTTTGTCACGTCGAGCCCTTATCAAGTTACTTGATAATCCTCTTTTTTGGACCTTGTTTTAGGTCTCTTTCAAGGACTATCTTTTTGTAACTTTATCTTTCCAGGCCGACTTTGTCACATTGAGCCCTTGTCAAGTTACTTGATAATCCTCTTTTTTGGACCTTGTTTTAGGTCTCTTTCAGGGACTATCTTTTTGTAACTTTTTGTAGGAGTCCAACTTCATCATATCGGGCTCTTCGAAGTTATAGTAATCCTCTTTTATAGGGTTGGCCAGACCTCTTTCCAAGGCTTTACTTATAACTTGGGTTGTTGTGGTTGGTCCGACTCTTCGTGTCGGCCAACCTTTAAGTTATTTTATAGCAATCCACTTTATTAGGACCTCGTCAGGTCCTTTCTATGGATCATTTTCTATAACTTCTTGTATTATTCTTGTTTTCATCTTTGCCGATTTTGTAGAATTTGGATTTTTAGTCCTTGTTTTTGTCGTGATCGCGCAGTGAATTTGGTTTTCACTTTTTGTCGATCTGTAGCTTTATAATTGGGCGATGAATGTTTTTAGAATAATACGACTTGATCGTTTATAAAGAATTTGAAAAAATTTTATTAAAAAAGAATACAAATATTCATGAGGAGTTAACTTCCTAAGTCGGGTGATTTGTAAGTCTTGTCGGGGCGCCTCGTTAAAAAACCTTTTTCAGGAAAAAGATTGCGCTTCGTCCAAGATCTTTTATCATCCCTAGCTATAGTACCTTCTCAGGTTGCAGGCGTGCCATGATCTAGGAAGCTCTCGCCCGTCGAGTTCGGAAAGTTTGTAGTAGCCCTTTCCCAATACTTCTATGACTCGGAAGGGTCCTTTCCAGTTTGCTGCCAGTTTTCCTTCTCCGGGTCGAGTTGTTCCTATGTCGTTTCGGATTAGGATAAGGTCGTTTTCAACAAAGGCCCGCTGTATTACTTTTCGGTTATATCTGGAGGCCATTCGTCTTTTCAACACCTCTTCCCTTATTCGAGCTTTCTCTCGGATTTCTGGAAGTAAATCGAGCTCTTCCCTTTGAAGTTGGGAATTGACATTTTTGCTAAAATGAATTACTCTGGGTGATCCTTCTTCGACCTCTACCAGGATCATTGCCTCCATTCCATAAGCTAATCGGAAGGGTGACTCTTTTGTCGTGAAATGTGGAGTCGTTTGATACGCCCATAGGACTTGTGGGAGTTCCTCAGCCCAGGCTCCCTTTGCATCCTATCATCTTCGTTTTATCCCTACTAATATAACTTTGTTAGCAGTTTTGGCTTGCCCATTGGCTTGGGGGTGCTCAACAGAGGTGAATTGTTGCTTTATATTTAGGTCGGCCGCTAGTTTTCTAAAGCCTGTGTCTATGAACTGGGTACCATTGTCTGTAATGATGGAGTATGGGACTCCGAACCTTGTGACAATGTTTCTATATAGGAATTTCCGACTTCTTTGAGCTGTGGCATTGGCTAGGGATTCTGCCTCGATCCATTTTGTGAAGTAGTCTATTCCTACTATGAGGAATTTGACTTGTCCTAACCCTTGAGGGAAAGGTCCGAGGAGATCGAGTCCCCATTTTGCAAATGGCCAAGGTGAGGTTACGCTGATGAGCTCCTCCGGCGGAGCGGTGTGGAAGTTGGCATGCTTTTGACATGGAGAACATGTCTTTACGAATTCTGTGGCCTCTTTTTTTAGAGTTGGCCAATAGAATCCTGCCCGAAGTACTTTTTTGGCTAGTGCTTGCGCTCCGAGATGATTACCACAAACGCCACTGTGTACTTCTTCTAGGATATCCTTAGTGTTGGAAGTCGGCACGCATTTTAGCAATGGTGTTGAAATCCTTCTTTTGTATAAAGTATTGTTTGTGATGGTGTAGTATTGTGCTTCCCGTTTTAACCTCTTTGCCTCTTTCTCATCTGTAGGGAGGGCCTCTGTCGTGAGGTAATTAATTAAGGGGGTCATCCATCCCTGATCGTGACCAGTTATGGCTAAGACCTTTTCTTCATCTAAGATTGATGACTTCTGTAGAGTTTCTTGGATAAGGCTTCTATTATTGCCTCCTGGTTTGGTGCTGGCTAGTTTTGAGAGTGCATCGGCCCGGGCATTCTGTTCTCGGGGTATGGGTCAGATCTCATACTCTCCAAGTTGTCCGAGCTGTTCCTTGGTTTTGTCCAAGTACTTTTTCATAGTGGGATCTTTGGCTTGGTAGCTTCCTGTTATTTGTGAAGTGACTACTTGTGAGTCACTGAAGATGATAAGTTTTTGAGCTCCCACCTCCCCAGCCAGCTTCAAACCAGCTAATAGTGCCTCATATTTCGCTTGATTGTTTGAGGCAGGGAACCTGAATTTGAGGGAGAGTTCAATTTGGGTCCCCTGGTCGCTTTCAAGTATGACGCCTGTGCCACTTCCCGTTTTGTTCGAGGAGCCATCCACATATAGATTCCATACTACAGAGATTTCCGGTGTGTCCGTAAATTCTGCAATGAAGTCAGCCAGATATTGAGATTTGATGGCCGTCCGTGCTTCGTATTGAAGGTCGAATTCGGACAACTCGACTGCCCATTGCAAGATTTTGCCTGCCAAGTCTGTTTTCTGTAAGATTCTTTTTATGGGCTGGTTGGTCCGAACTTTAATGGTGTGAGACTGGAAGTATGGACGAAGTCGTCGAGATGTTATTATGAGAGCGTAAGAGAATTTTTCTATTTTCTGATAGTTCTGTTCGGACCCTTGTAATGCTTTGCTGATAAAGTATATGGATTGTTGCCCACTGTTGTCTTCTCGGACCAGTGCTGAGGCTATTGCTTGATTTCCTACTGCGAGGTACAAGATGAGTGGTTCTCCTTCCCGTGGCCGACCTAATATAGGTGGTTGTCCCAGAAATTTTTTGAAGTCTTGGAAGGCTTGCTTACATTCAACTGTCCATTCAAACTCCTTTCCCTTCCTTAGAGTGGCGTAGAAGGGGAGAGATCGTATTGCTGATCCCGCCAGGAATCTGGACAAGGCCGCCAACCGCCCGTTGAGTTGATGTACCTCTTTGATACAAGCCAGGCTTTTCATGTCGAGTACGACCCTGCACTTGTCTGGGTTCACTTCGATTCCTCTCTGTGTGATCATAAAACCCAAGAATTTACCAGCTTCCACTGCGAAGTGTACATTTCGTGGGATTGAGTCGCATGTCGTATCATCTTATGGTGTTGAATACTTGTGTCAGGTCGGATAGAGGTTTTTTCTTGGTCGGGTGGGTACATTGGGATTTGGTTATATCCCGAGTATGTGTCCATAAAGGAGAGATATTTGTATCCGGAGGAAGCATCTACCAGTGCGTCAATGTTTGGGAGTGGATAAGGATCTTTCGGGCAAGCTTTGTTGAGATCGGTATAGTTGGTGCACATTCTCCACTTTCCATTTGACTTTTTTACCAAAATGACATTAGCAAGCCATAGCGGGTATTTGACTTCTCTTATGAAGCCTGCCTCCAGTAGAGCTCGTACCTATTCTTCCACTGCTTGAGAGTGTTCTGGTCCTAGCTTTCTGTGCCTTTGTTGTACCGGCCGAGATCCTGGGTAGACTGCTAGCTTGTGGCACATTAGTTTGGGATCTATGCTTGGCATATCTGGGCCTTCCACACAAAGTGGTCGGCGTTGTCGTGTAGGAACTGTATGAGTGATTTTTTTATGTCCCCTTTTAGGAGTATGCCGATGTTGGTTGTTTGGTCTGGGGTGTTTCCGATCTGGATTTTCTCTACTTCTCCTTCAGGTTGTGGGCGAAGCTCTTCCCACCTCCGAACTCCTCTGAGCTCGATTGTATGGAATTCTTCTCCTTTGCCTCTGAGGTTTAGACTCTCGTTGTAACAGTGGCACGCCATCTTTTGATCTGTCTTTACTGTGGCTATTCCTTCGGCGGTCGAAAACTTCATGAATAGATGCGGGGTCGAGACTATTGCGCCGAGTTGATTTAGCGTTGCCCGACCTATTAGGGCATTGTAGGCTGAGCTTACGTCAACGATGATGTAATCTATTTTGAGTGTCTTTGATTGACTTTCCTTTCCAAAAGTTGTGTGGAGCGGGATGTATCCCATTGGTTGAACCGGGGTGTCTCCTAACCCGAACAGGCTGTCTGGATATGCTCTGAGTTCTTTTTCTTCCAAGCCAAGTTTGTCAAAAGCGGTATTGAATAAGATATCGGCAGAGCTCCCCTGGTCTATCAGTGTGCGATGAAGATTTGTGTTTGCCAGTATAATAGTGATGACCATGGGATTGTCATGCCCTGTCGCGATGCCGGATGCGTCTTCCTTGGTAAAAGTGATTGTCGGGATGTCGGGTGCTTCCTTCCTTTCTACGACGTGGTATACGTCTTTGAGATGTCTTTTGCAGGATGATTTGGAGATTCCTCCCTCGGCGAATCTACCGTGTATCATGTGGATATGTCTTTTTGGCGTCCGGGATGACCGCGCGGTTGGTCTGACGTCTTCTGCTCTTCTTCTTTTCATTTGTTCATCATCATAGGTTGCCAGGTATCGATCTAACTTTCCTTCTCGTACGAGCTTTTCTATGACGTTTTTTAAGTCAAAACACTCGTTGGTGGAGTACCCCCGGATCCGATGGTATTCACAATATTCAGCCCGGTTTCCTCCTCCTTTTTTGCCTTTGAGTGGTCGAACTGGTGGTATTTTTTTTGTGTTGCAAACCTCTCTGTAGATATCCACAAGAGACACCTGAAAAGGGGTGTAATTGTGGTATTTTTTTATTTTCTCTCCATGGCGATCTTCTTTCTTTCTGGAATCTTTATCTTTATCCCGAGAGGTGAACCCGGCCTTTGAGGTCTCTCCTAATCGGGAGTTTTCTTCCATGTTGATGTACTTCTCCGCTCATTCTTGCACCTCATCTAGAGACATAGGGTACTTCTTTGATATAGATTGACTAAAAGGCCCTTCTCGCAGGCCATTAATGAAGCCCATGATAGCGGCTTCTGTTGGCAGGTTTTGATATCCAAGCAGGTCTTGTTGAATCTCTTCATGTAATTGCGCAGGGTTTCCCTCCTTGTCTGATTCCCAGTAAGCTTGGTGTATGTTTAGCTTTGTCCTTTTGGATGGAAAATCTGGCCAGGAACTTCTTGGCCATGTCGTCGAAACTCGAGATTGATCTAGGAGGGAGGTTATCGAACCATCTAATTGCTATTTTTGTTAAAGTAGTTGGAAAGGCTTTGCACCGAAATGCATCTGAGGCGTCTGTGAGATACATTCTGCTCCTGAAGTTGCTAAGATGATGGCTGGGATCCGTAGCGCCATTGTACAAGGTCATGTCTGGGAGTTTAAAGTCTTTTGGGATTCTTGTCTTCAAGATCTCTTTGGGGAATGGATCTTGCTCTTTGCGGGTGCTATCTTCGGGAGTGGAACGGCCGGCTTTAGTCTTGACATCGGCTTCAAGTTTTAGGAGTTTGTTCTCCAATTCCCGACGTTGCCTTATTTCTCTTTGCAGATCCTTCTTAGCCTCTCGTTGGCGTAGAGCTTCTTCCTCAAGTTGTTTTAGCCGATCTTGAAACGCATCCAGGGCTCCCTCGTTTGGGGAGTTCTTTTTGTTGATTTGGGGAGTATCTTTTGGTGTAGTGTTTGTGTTTTTGTGCGGCGTTCTATCCTCTAGATCTGAGCCGTGGTTGTTGTCATGGTCATTCGCCATGGTCCTGGGATGACTTCCAGGTTCCCCGGCAACGGCGCCAATGTTCCGAGGGTTACCTGAAACTGTAGGTCGATCTTGGACGAGATCTTCGGTACTTGGTCGGAGCTGTTGTATCTGACCTGTTGACGGTGGCTGGAGCCGCTGTGTCCGACTTGTTGGACACGGTGGTGGTGCTGATCCTTCATTTTCAGAGGGTGAGGGGTACCTGCAAAGGACTCCGATGCTTAAGTTAGCAAGGGTATTAAGCAGGTATTGAGTAGAATCAGAGTATGAGTTATACCTGGGTGCTCCAGTGTATTTATAATGGCATAGAGTGACCTTCTTAGATAAGATAAGTTATTTATTGTATCTTATCTTTATCTTATCTTTAATTGAGGTCATCTTATCTTCAAGGGAACCGCCCTTCTCTCTGTAGGCTTGGGCTGCCTTAGGATTTGGGGCGTGTTCCTCTGTTTGGGCCCTCTATTGAGCCTTCCTGTGATTTGGCCGACCTCTTTGAGAAGAGGTCGGGTCCTCCTGTCCTTAAAGAGGTCGGTCGCTTTGTCTGTAGAATATCCCAGGTTGGAGAGCTCGACCCAGGGTATGAACAGAAAGGTTTCGAGTCGCAAGATCTTTTAGAAGAAATTAACTTGGGATACACTAATGATGCTTGAATCACTTATATATGTAAGGGTCTAGCAGTCCCATTTCGAACAGAATTGTTCCGTCTTTTACATGAGTTTAAAGATTGTTTTGCTTAGGATTATCATGAGATGTCTGGTCTAGATCATTCTCTTGTAGAATATCATTTAGCATTGAAGAAGAGATTGAATGCTTGATTAAAGCGAAATTTATTCGAACCGCACATTATGTTGAATGGGTTTCAAACATTGTTCCTGTGGTGAAGAAGAATGGAAAGTTAAGAGTGTGTATTGATTTTCAAGATTTGAATAACACTACTCCAAAAGATGAATATTTTATGTCCACAGCAGATATGTTAATCAATTCTGTAGCAGGAAATGAGATTTTAAGTTTTATGGACGGTGATTCAGGATACAACCAGATCTTCATTGTGGAAGATGATGTGTCAAAAACTAATTTCCGTTGTCCTGGGGCATTAGGCACGTATGAATGGGTAGTTAAGCCATTCGGTTTGAAAATTGATGGTGCCACGTACCAACATGCCATGAATACTATTTTTCAGGAGTATATTGGGAAATTTATGGAAGTTTATATCGATAATGTTATGGTTAAATCAAATTTGGTGTCACAACACATCGATCATATGAGAAAAGCCTTTAGCACTATACAAAAAAAGGATTTAAAAATGAATCCATTAAAATGTACATTTGGTGTATCAGCCAGAAACTTTCTAGGGTTTGTTATCCATAAAAAGGGGATTGCCATTGATAAAAATAAGGCTAATGCAATCTTAGCATTATCTCCCCCTAAATTGAAGAAGGAAGTGCAGTCTTTTCTTGGAAAAATTAATTATATTAGAAGATTTATATCGAATCTTTCGGGTCGAACTCGAGTATTCGCACCTTTAGTGAAACTTAAAAATGAATCTCAGTTCGCATGGATAGAGGAACACCAAGAGGCTTTTGAATCACTTAAAGCTTACTTGTCTAGGGCTCTAGTGATGGTAAATGTTCATCCTCATGAACCTTTAAAATTGTATATTGCAGCATCCATGAATACGATTGGGTGTATGTTGGCTCAAGATGATGAAGATAGATATGAACGAGCCATCTATTACCTTAGTCGAGTATTGACTGATATTGAAACAAGATATTCACCCATCGAAAAGTTGTGCTTGTCTTTGTATTATGCTTATATAAAGTTAAAGTGTTATATGGTTGCCAAACTTGTGAAAGTTATTGCACAAACTGTTTTAGTTAAATATATGTTAACATATCCAATGTTGAGAGGTCGATTAGGCAAATGGATGTTGGCTTTAACAGAATTTGATCTGCAATATGTCTCAGCAAAAGTTATAAAAGGTCAGGTCATTGTAGATTTTCTAGTAGATAATTTGAATAATATGAATGACCAAGGGGCAAATATAATTGATGTCTATGTCGACTATTGGAAGTTATATTTTGATGGTTCAAAACATAAAGATGATGCTGGAGTAGGGATTTTAATTATTTCACCAGAGGGAATTCTATCGGAGTTTTTGTTTGAGTTAAAATACCCTTGTTCGAATAATGTGGCTGAATATGAGGCTTTAATACTGGGTCTCAAAATCTTGGTTAAAAAAGGGGCCTCAGAAGTTCAAATCCTTGGGGATTCTCAGTTAGTTTTGAAACAGTTATCGAAAGAGTTCAAATATAATAATGAAAAGTTATAAAAGTACGTAGCAATGGCATGGGAATTGTTGACTTATTTTTGAAAAGTTTCATTAGTCCATATTCTGAGAATTCAAAATGAAATTGCCAATGAGTTGGCTCAAATTGTTTTAAGATATAAAATATTCCCAGAAACTTTAAGAAAGTTGGCAAAAATTCACCAAATCTTGGTGGTTGTCGATGAAAGAGAAGCTTTATGCTTAGATGAATAGGAAGATGATGATTGGAGGAAGCCTATTGCCGAATGTTTATACAATCCTAGTGTTCAAGTTGATAGGAAAATAAAGTTGAAAGCAATGAATTTTGTATTGATGGCTGATAAATTATATAAGAAAGGAATCGATGGAAGCCTTTCGAGATGTTTAAGTCAGGCCGATAAAGATATAACTTTAGGAGAAGTCCATAGAGGTATATGTGGTGCTCATCAGGCTGGGATAAAAATGAAATGGGTTTTATGTCGAAATCACATTTATTGGCCTTCTATGATTAAAGATTACATTGATTATGCAAAGGCATGTTAAGAGTGTCAACGCCATGGAGTGGTACAATTGATCCCAGCATCTGAGTTGCATTCGATTATTAAGCCATAGCCATTTTGAGGTTGGGCTTTAGATCTAATTGGACTGATACACCACCTTCATCAAAAAATCATAAGTTTATCTTGGTGGCAATAGATTATTTTACGAAGTGGGTTGAAGTTATTCCTCTAGTAGAAGCTGGGCAGAATGAAGTGATAGACTTTATTGAGGAATATATAATCCATCGATTTGGAATTCCTCAGACTTTAAGTACTGATCAAGGGACTATGTTTATTGGTGAATGAATTAAGAATTTTGCAGCTTCAAGAAACATTAATATGGTCACTTCGACCCCTTATTATGCGCAAGCCAATCGGCAAGTCGAAGCAGCAAATAAAATTTTAATTAGTTTGATTAAAAAGAATATTGGAAATAGACCTTGAACTTGGCACAAAACCTTGAGTCAAGTATTATGGGCTTATCGAAATTCACCAAGAGGATCAACAAGTACTTCTCCTTATAAATTGGTTTATGGGCATGATGCGATTTTGCCATTAGAGATTAATCTCAATACCATGAGGGTATTGAGAAAAAATGACTTACCAGTTGATGATTATTGGAATACAATGTATGATGAATTAAATAATTTAAACTCAGCGTGTGTGTTAGCTCTCGAGAATATGATTCAACAAAAGGAAATGTTGCTTGAAATTATAATCGTCAAATAAAAGAGAAATGCTTCAGTATTGGAGAGTTGTTTTTGAAAGTTGTATTGCCAATGGAAAGAAAGTCGATATTTCTTGGCAAGTGGTCCCATACGTGGGAAGGATCTTTTCAGGTAATCGAGTTGTATTCTCGAAATGCGTATCGAATTAAACATATTGATTCTGAGAATGTGATTAATTCGATAAATAGAAGGTATTTGAAGCAATATCGATGTATGCCAAATCAAGATTAATAATATAAGTAAATAAGTTAAGACATAAAAGAGTCATTACCTCATATATACATTCTAAGGTGGTGAGATATCAGGTGCCAAGAGTGCTGCTAAGTTAGAATAAAGTTCGATTCTTTCACCGTCCAGAGGAAAAAGTGCTTCAATTTGTTCATACTCTTCATTCTGAGCTTTGTCAAGCTGTTTCTTATAGTGTTTTTGTTTGGCTTCAACAATACAGAGTTCCTTAAAGATTATTTGTTGCTTGTTTTGAGCTATAGCCAGGTGTACAGCCATATCAGCTTTTCTTTTTCTGATTTTGGATAATTTGTCATTGATTTGGCCAGCCCCGCTTCAAGTTCTTCTTCTTGGTTGTCGTAATGGGCTTGAGCAGTAAAGGCTTGAGTGATCCTCAAATCGAATTCTTCGCAGGATGCCTTCATAGGGTGAAAATTTTCGTTCACTATTTCTGACTCAGTTATGATTTTTGCTACTTTGCTCTGCTTTTCTTGTAGTTCATCTTGGACAGTGATGCAGTCATTGAAAATCTTTATGAATTTCTTGACTATAGCAGAAAATTAGGGAGAAACCTGAAACTTGAGGGAGGAACTCAAAAAGTCTAAGAAGAGTGAATTCAAATCTAATTGACTAGCCCATTTGGTGGTTGGATGTGATAAAAGCCTAAGAAGAGCAGTTAATTGTTCACGGGTACAATGGGTAAGCTCTGGAGGAAGGCTAGGTGTGGAAGGTTTTCTAGAAGTTGTAGTTGAAATTGCCACCTTCTCTTCTTGGACTGTTTGAGTAAAAAAGGCAACCAATCCAACTATATCAGCATCAGAAGGTTGAGAAGGTATGTTAGGGATTTCAGAACATAGTTCTGGACCTTAAGGGATTGAAGGATCGGAATTTTTATGTGGGCTTGGAGATTTCTGAGGAGAAGGAACAATTTCTGGAAGATGAGTAGGTGAATCGGAGTCAGGAGCAATAAGAGATTCATTGAAATTCTGGACCTGAGTTGGAGAAGGAAGGTCGTCAACATTCTGATTTTGTGATGATGAGGGTTGTTCTTGTGTCAGATCGACTACTTGTGTTTCAGTCGGGGCTAGTAAAATCACTTGTATAGGCTCAGCAGAAATGACAGTCTGGGCAGAAGAGTGAGATTCTTGTTGCTTCGATCTTGGTGGATCTTGTTGTGTGGTCTATCCAGGAGTGAGTGAGGAGGATGTTGTTTGAGGAATTGTTTCAGTTTGAAATAAGATACTTAGTAAGTCAAATCTCTTCAATCAAGTTGATATGTTTGAAATTAATATGAAATTATCGGAATAGATCTTTTTTGGACCAATGGAGGGATCGATTCAGTTGCTGAATCTTCATTTGAATCAGAAGAAGTGGCAAGAATATTCTGTACTGGTTTTTCACTTTCTTCTGAAGAGCTTTCACTTGAAGATTGAACCTGGTGCTTGATGAGCGGATAATTTATACGCTTTTTGGCATTGTTTTTAGTATGTTTTTAGTATGATTTAGTTAGTTTTTAGTATATTTTTATTAGATTTTAGCTAAAATTCACTTTTCTGGACTTTACTATGAGTTTGTGTGTTTTTCTGTGATTTCAGGTATTTTCTGGCTGAAATTGAGGGTCCTGAGCAAAAATCTGATTCAGAGACTGAAAAGGACTGCAGATGCTGTTGGATTCTGACCTTCCTGCACTCAAAGTGGATTTTCTGGAGCTACAGAAGCCCAATTGGCGCGCTCTCAACGGCGTTGGAAAGTAGACATCCTGGGCTTTCCAGCAATATATGATAGTCCATACTTTGCCCAAGATTTGATGGCCCAAACCGGCGTGGCAAATCAGCCTCAGAAATTCCAGCGTTTAACGCTGGAACTGGCATAAAACTTGGAGTTAAACGCCCAAACTGGCATAAAAGCTGGCGTTTAACTCCAGAAAAGGTCTCTACACGAAAATGCTTCACTGCTCAGCCCAAGCACACACCAAGTGGACCCAGAAGTGGATTTTTACGTCATTTACTCATTTCTGTATACCTTAGGTTACTAGTTTACTATTAATAGGATCTTTTGACATTGTATCTGTACCTCATGACACTTTACACGTTTCTCATTGTACCTTCTACAGCATGAGTCTCTAAACCCCATGGTTGGGGGTGAGGAGCTCTGCTGTGTCTTGATGGATTAATGCAATTGCTACTGTTTTTCATTCAATCATGCTTGCTTCCATTCTAAGATATCACTTGTTCTTAACCCGGATGAATGTGATGATCCGTGACACTCATCATATTCTCAACTATGAACGCGTGCCTGACAATCACCTCCGTTCTATCTTAGATTGAGTAGATATCTCTTGGATTCTTTAATCGGAATCTTCGTGGTATAAGCTAGAACTGATGGCGGCATTCAAGAGAATCCGGAAGGTCTAAACCTTGTCTGTGGTATTCTGAGTAGGATTCAATGATTGAATGACTGTGACGAGCTTCAAACTCCTGAAGGCGGGGCGTTAGTGACAGACGCAAAAGAATCACTGGATTCTATTCCGGCCTGATTGAGAACCGACAGATGGATAGCCGTGCCGTGACAGGGTGCGTTGAACATTTCCACTGAGAGGATGGGAGGTAGCCACTGACAATGGTGAAACCCTTGCATACAGCTTGCCATGGAAGGAGCCTTGCGTGCTTGAAGAAGAAGACAGTAGGAAAGCAGAGATTCAGAAGATGGAGCATCTCCAAAACCTCAACCTATTCTCCATTACTGCAAAACAAGTACTTAATTCATGTTCTTTTGCTTTTTACAATCAATCCTGATAATTTCTGATATCCTGACTAAGATTTACAAGATAACCATAGCTTGCTTCAAGCCGACAATCTCCGTGGGATCGACCCTTACTCACGTAAGGTATTACTTGGACGACCCAGTGCACTTGCTGGTTAGTTGTGCGGGATTGCAAAAGTGTGATTGCAATTTCGTGCACCAGTGCTAAAGAAGAAATAAAAGTCAAGACATGATCAAGCGAATACAATTAAGAAAGGTTTCGAGAAGTTTGATCGAGGGATTACCCTTCTGAAAGCTCTTGTAGGAATTGGTCGACTCTTCTTTTGTGGTTGCCTTGAAGGTGCTGCAGCCTCGATTCTCCTTTTCGAAGTCCTTTTTGGAGAACAATCAGTGGTTAGGGTGGTTCTAATGACTGAGTTTTTAATTTCTTCAAGGGAGCGACTGTACGTGGAAAAATAGGCTGCCCACCAGTCAAAATAGGATTTGGTGATGTATGAAATATGCTTATAAAAAAGGCGATTGTAGTTCATTTTTTGTTGTTGATTGGAAGAGAGACAAATGTTGAGTGCCTCCCTCGAAACTAGTTCAATATGACAGAAAGATTTACTATTTCGAGGAAGTGGAGTTGGAATGATTTTGGAAAATCCCAACGGCCTGGCAGTGTAGTGAGGAACATAGAGAGTTGCCTTGAATTGCTTTTTTTTTGTATTGAGGCAACCTAGTCAAGATTACATAAACAGCTAGTAGGTTTGCATAATTTCTATTGGCAATCTCATCCTCTTGATCATCATTGGAAAAAGCAGGCATTCGAGTCAGGCAGGATCACAATTTTTATGCAAGAAAGGAGTAAAATTGAGGTCATTATTGTTTGAAATTCTTGCAGGAGTGAAAAAGAGAAAAAACAGCCCAAAAATGGTCTTCAATCGATTGGGCATCTGAGAAGTTTGGTTGGAAGGAGGCCAGTCGAAACCTTTCGATGTGTTATTTATCAGATGAACTATTCACATCTTTC
Organism: Arachis hypogaea; assembly: GCF_003086295.3. Lineage (NCBI taxonomy): Eukaryota > Viridiplantae > Streptophyta > Magnoliopsida > Fabales > Fabaceae > Arachis > Arachis hypogaea. The sequence goes on along the minus strand of NC_092043.1, from coordinate 22,884,035 downwards.
TGCATGAACTTCTTGAAAATAGCATTTAACCAAAGTTGGAGGAGCCAGAGGGGACCCACTACATTGATTCAAGAATTATTTTGGAGAAAATTGACCAGGTAGCAAAGTTCTTCGAATAGGTGACCCAAAAGCAACTTGGCCAAATTTAATAAGTTTCCTTCATGTAAAATAGTAGCGAGAGGGAGGAAGAGTTGTTTCATCTGAACACTTCGAGAACAAAAGACAATGGCATTCAACCAATAAAACAGAAACATGACAGGCTCATCTTCGATCACAGGTTCATTTTCCTGACCCATATTCTAAGCAATAAATCACTACAGTAAGTCATATGGACTATCCTGTACTCCCAATTAGGTTGCATATCAGAAGTTGGTTCGGGAGGATTTATCGAAAGCCCAGTAATAGCAGCCACTTCAAGAAGTGAGGGTCTGATAATTCTGCAAGGGAGGTAAAAATTGTTTGTGGTCCTATTCCAGAAATTGACCACAGCACCTATCATCCAGGGGTGAGCGATAGGTGAGAAATGCGATAGTCGTAGGAAGTCCTAAATGCCAAGAGCTCTCCAGGCAGCATTCTTTTCTGATTCGTGACGCCTGTGCCAAACTTTGAAGTCAGCCCCTTGTGGAGTAATTTTTAGGTTGTTCCTAAAGGATTTTTGAGGGTAATGAAATAAGAGATGATGAGGTTCTGGTTAGTTACCAAATCTTCCCCTTGTGCATTAGGGAAGTAATGGACACGTTTATGCGCTCGCTCTAAGTTCTCGATTGGGCCAACGAAACAGTGAGTTTCGTCGCTGATGTTGAATGGAATGAGAATCCTCGTATCGTCGGTTTGAGGCTGGAAATTTCAATAATTTCGTCATTGATCTGATTTAGTATTTGCAAGGTTGGTGGAGCTTGAGGTTGAACCATAGGACCTTTTCCATTGTCTTGTGTAGCAACATGGGTTGAAGAGGAGGCCATTGTTTATCAAAGTGAGAAATGAAAGAAAGTTACAGTTGCAAAGTAGAAAGGAGTTCAGAAGTGGAAAAAGAATTGACACTTTGGAAACTAAGGATTCGCGAAGGAAAATGATGGTAAGAAATTTTAATTTAAAAGAAGAAGATTTTTTTTAACCATTGTTACAGAGGAGAATTCAAAAGAAGGAGGTAACTTCACGAAGAAGGGGAAGTGGTGGAAGAGAGAGATTGTAAATCGTGGGAGACGTGTCAAACGGCTAAAAAGTTAATGGAGGAAGTAAATGTCATTTATGGCTAACCATGGTGAACCTCATTAATGATAAAATTAGGATTAATGTTTCACCTTCTAAAGAGTGATTTCGAGAACAAACACATTAATCTTAGGGAGCAATTTGTTGGTAAAAAAAATTGAATTCGAGGAAGAAGATTATTCGAATTATTAAGTAAGCCTTCGGAAGAGGAGTAAGTGTCGAAGGAGATGTATTTGGGGGATTGAGTAAGAGTTCGATTAGTTTAGCAAATCGTGAAGTTACTCGAGTTAAGAAGATCAAAGATTCTTAAAATTGAAGGTTATTTTGCAGCCGTTACATGATCAGGCAAAAGGGAGGAAACAGTTACCCGTGTTTTCGCGCATATGGGATTTCATTTCAAGCTGATCAGTTAAGGAAATGCCTATAATTACTAGAAGGCTCAAAGTCACAAGGGTTGGAACTTTGCTTCAAAAATTATTCACGCACACTCATATCCCAGCGAATTTCTGAGTTTGCTTCGAGTCAATTTTCTGTAGAGTTCCTTCCGCTTGTTTTTACTTTCCATTTACATTTTTTACAAATTTTACTTTTTTAGCAAATTTATCTTTCAAGCAACATTTAATTTCCTTGTTCAATTTACATATTTTCCAGTACGTTTATTTTTGAAATTTGAAGTCCTTTGATTTAATCGAAGGTATTTTATTACTTTATTTTGATTCAATGCAATCATTTTAATTCCAGTTAATTTTATCTTCAAAACCTTTTACTTTTATTGTCTTTTCAGCTTTGTTTTTGAATCTTGCCTAATTTGAGGAACTTTGATGCACTTCTAGAAATTCGATACTCACAAAAAAAAGGAGTTGGTTTCACTTCCCGACCATTAGAATCGAACCACCATCAATTTATTAAAAATCGACAAAACAAATACTAATAAAATTTTAATAAAAATATTAATTCCTTAGACTTTCTCATACACAACTGTTAACTCATTGGCAAAAAGACTTAATATTTTTGTCAATGAATTATAGTTCAAATGACATAGCCTCTTCATACTCATCTAAGAGACCGTGGATTCGAGTCTTTCTATTTTTGGTTAAAAAAAAAACTCCGTGCCGTACACATAAGAAATTCGAATTTCATATTTTACATCGCTTATAATTGACATTATGTATTTCATTATAATCTTTGAATTTTTATCGTGAATTCGTGATAGTCATTTACTACTGAATATGAATTCCAAATATCATTTTTACCTCTTTGTTATTCCAATTGAGACTAAATAGAGAATTTATACGTGAAAACAAGTCACTAATGAAAAATAGTTAAATAATTAACTATTATTAAATATATTATCTTTAACTTATATGTATAAATACTTATATAAATTATATGTTTAATTAAAATTGCTTATCATAAATATATTCTATTATTTTTAATTCATTATTTAATTTTTTTAAAAAAAATCCGATGTATCTATGTATGAAATCAATAAAGTTAGGCAACTTTTTGAGCCAAATCCAACTAAATTATTATTCTCTTATTTAATTATTTTTTTTCATTTTCTTTTATAATTATTATCGTCATCTTTTTCTTCAGTTTCTTTTTATAAATATGTTTAGAGAACTAGAATATAAAAATTTTAATATACAACACTGAAATATTGGTGCACACCACAAAAAAGTTTGGTACCAAGTACAACAAATTTAGTGTTTAACACAAATTTTAAAAGATCATATGCCTAACTATTGACACCTAATCAATAAAATATGCAGAGCACATAAATTTTGATATGCAACACATAAATTTTTGGAGGACACTGATGAGCGGATAATTTATACGCTTTTTGACATTGTTTTTAGGTAGTTTTTAGTAAGTTCAAGCTACTTTTAGAGATGTTTTCATTAGTTTTTATGTTAAATTCACATTTCTAGACTTTACTATGAGTTTGTGTGTTTTTCTTTGATTTCAGGTAATTTCTGGCTGAAATTGAGGGACTTGAGCAAAACTCTGAAAAAGGCTGACAAAAGGACTGCTGATGCTGTTGGAATCTGACCTCCCTGCACTCGAAATGGATTTTCTAGAGCTACAGAACTCTAATTGGCGCGCTCTCAACGGCGTTGGAAACTAGACATCCAGAGCTTTCCCGCAATATATAATAGTCCATACTTTATTCGGAAATTGACGACGTAACTTGGCGTTGAACGCCAAGTACATGCTGCTGTCTGGAGTTAAACGCCAGAAAAACGTCATGATCCGGAGTTGAACGCCCAAAACACGTTATAACTTGGAGTTCAACTCCAAGAAAAGCCTCAGCTCGTGGATAGATCAAGCTCAGCCCAAGCATACACCAAGTGGGCTCCGGAAGTGGATTTATGCATCAAATACTTACTCATGTAAACCTTAGTAGTTAGTCTAGTATAAATAGGATAAGTTACTATTGTATTAGACATCTTTTGACAGTTTAATCTTTGGCTGTTCTAGTCTTTGATCATTCGGTCTCTTGATCATTCAGGGGGCTGGCCATTCGGCCATGTCTGAACCTTTCACTTATGTATTTTCAACAGTGGAGTTTCTACACATCATAGATTAAGGGTGTGGAGCTCTGCTGTACCTCAAGTTTCAATACAATTACTATTACTTTCTATTCAATTCTCTTTTATTCTTATTCCAAGATATACGTTGCACTTCAACTTGATAAATGTGATGATCCGTGACACTCATCATCATTCTCACCTATGAACGCGCGTGATTGACAACCACTTCCGTTCTACTCTAGGCCGGGCGCATATCTCTTAGATTTCCCAACAGAATCTTCGTGGTATAAGCTAGATAGATGGCGGCATTCATGAGAATCCGGAAAGTCTAAACCTTGTCTATGGTATTCCGAGTAGGATTCTGGGGTTGAATGACTATGACGATCTTCAAACTCCTGAAGGCTGGGCGTTAGTGACAGACGCAAAAGAATCAAGGGATTCTATTCCAACCTGATTGAGAACTGACAGATGATTAGCCGTGCTGTGACAGAGCATTTGGACCATTTTCACTGAGAGGATGGGATGTAGCCATTGACAACGGTGATGCCCTACATACAGCTTGCCATGGAAAGGAGTAAGAAGGATTGGATGAATGTAAGAAGAAAGTAGAGATTCGAGAAGAGCACAGCATCTCCACATGCCTATCTGAAATTCCCACCATGGAATTATATGAGTAACTATTTACTATCTTATTTTCTGTCTATTATTAATCCAATTACATTTGACCCTATGAATCCACTTAACTGAGATTTACAAGGTGACCATAGCTTGCTTCATACCAACAATCTCTGTGGGATCGACCCTTACTCACGTAAGGTTTATTACTTGGACGACCCAGTACACTTGCTGGTTAGTTGAACGAGATTGTGGAAAGAAAGTGCTGAGTTAATGTTTTTGTGCACATGCTAAAGAGCCATTATTGTTAATCACAATTTCGTCCACCAAGTTTTTGGCGCCGTTGCCGGGGATTGTTCGAGTATGGACAACTGACGGTTCATCTTGTTGCTCAGATTAGGTAATTTTCTTTTCAAAAATCTTTTTCAAAATTTTTCTTTTCTTTTTCGTTTTTCTAACCATGTTTTTCGAAAAAATTAAAATAAAAATACAAAAAAAATTAGAAAATCATAAAAATCAAAAATATTTTGTGTTTCTTGTTTGAGTCTTGTGTTAATTTTTAAGTTTGGTGTCAATTGCATGCTTTTAAAATTTTTCTTGCATTTTTTTGAAAATTCCATGCATTCATAGTGTTCTTTATGATCTTCAAGTTGTTCTTGACAAGTCTTCTTGTTTGATCTTGATGATTTCTTGTTTTGTGTTGTTTGTTGTTTTTCATGTGTATTTTTTGTTTGTTAGAGTCCATGCATTAAAGATTTCTAAGTTTGGTGTCTTGCATGTTTTCTTTGCATCAAAAATTTTTAAAAATTATGTTCTTGATGTTCATCATGATCTTCAAAGTGTTCTTGGTGTTCATCTTGACATTCATAGTGTTCTTGCATGCATTAAGTGTTTTGATCCAAAATTTTCATATTTTGGGTCATGATTGTGTTTTTTTTTCTCTCATCTTAAAAATTTCAAAAATCAAAAAAATATCTTTTCCTTATTTCCCTCCAAATTGTTGAAATTTTGGGTTGACTTGGTCAAAAATTTTTAAAATTAGTGGTTTCTTACAAGTCAAGTCAAAATTTCAATTTTAAAAATCTTATCTTTTCAAAAATCTTTTTCAAAAATTATATCTTTTTCATTTTTTTTCTATTTTTCGAAAATTTCAAAAATCTTTTTCAAAATATTTTCAAAACCTTTTTCTTATCTTTACATCTAATTTTCGAAAATTAGCTAACAATTAATGTGATTGGTTCAAAAATTTGAAGTTTGTTACTTTCTTGTTAAGAAATGTTCAATCTTTAAGTTCTAGAATCTTATCTTGTAGTTTCTCGTTAGTTAAGTCATTTTAAAAATTAGATCTTTTTATCTTTTATCTTATCTTTTTCAAAAATTTTATCTTTTTCAAAATTTGATTTCAAAATATCTTATCTAACTTCTTATCTTCTTATCTTTTCAAAATTTGATTTTAATATCTTTTTCAATCAACTAACTAACTTTTTGTTTGTTTCCTATCTTTTTCAAAACCAACTAACTACCTATCCCTCTCTAATTTTCGAAAATACTCATCTCTTTTTCAAAAATTCTTTTTTGTTTTAAATTTTAATTTTAATCTTATCTTATCTCTAATTTTTGAAAATTACTAATCCCTTTTTCAAAATTATTTTCGAAATTCTCTACCTCTTTTCTTATTCTATTTAATTAATTATTTACTAACACCTCTCTTCACCTCTCTTCATCTAAAGATCCAAACCCAATCTATCCCTTGAGTTTGGATTCTTCTTCACTCTTCTCCCCTTTCTTCTTCTACTAACATAAAGGAATCTCTATACTGTGACATAGAGGATTCCTCTTTCTTTTCTTGTTTTCTTCTCTTTCATATGAGCAGGAACAAGGAGAAAGGCACTCTTGTTGAAATTGATCCAGAACCTGAAAGGACTCTGAAGAGAAAACTAAGAGAAGCTAAATTACAACAATCTAAAGGTAACCTTTCAGAAATATTAGAACAAGAGAAGGAGATGGCATCCGAAAATAATAATAATGCAAGGAGAATGCTTGGTGACTTCACAAAGCCAACGTCCAAGTTTGATGGAAGAAGCATCTCCATTCTTGCCATTGGAGCCAATAACTTTGAGCTGAAACCTCAGCTAGTTGCTTTAATGCAACAAAACTGCAAGTTTTATGGACTTCCATCTGAAGATCCTTATCAGTTTTTAACTGATTTCTTGCAGATCTGTGAGACTGTAAAGACGAATGGAGTTGATCCTGAAGTCTACAGACTCATGCTTTTTCCTTTTGCTGTAAGAGACAGAGCTAGAATATGGTTGGATTCACAACCCAAGGATAACCTGGACTCCTGGGATAAGCTAGTCACTGCCTTCCTCAAAAGCTGAGCAAGCTGAGAGTGGATGTTCAAACCTTCAAACAAAAAAATGGTGAATCCCTCTATGAAGCTTGGGAAAGATACAAGCAGCTGACCAAAAGATGTCCATCTGACATGTTTTCAGAATGGACCATATTAGATATATTCTATTATGGCCTATCTGAATTTTCAAAAATGTCATTGGACCATTCTGCAGGTGGATCTATTCACCTAAAGAAAACGCCTGAAGAGGCTCAAGAACTCATTGACATGGTTGCAAACAACCAATTCATGTACACTTCTGAGAGGAACTCCGTGAATAATGGGATACCTCAGAAGAAATGAGTTCTTGAAATTGATGCTTTGAATGCCATATTGGCTCAGAACAAAGTGTTGACTCAGCAAGTCAACATGATCTCTCAAGGTCTGAATGGATGGCAACATGCATCCAACAGTACTAAAGAGGCAGCTTCTGAAGAAGCTTATGATCCTGAGAACCCTGCCATGGCAGAGGTTAATTACATGGGTGAACCTTATGGAAACACCTATAACTCATCATGGAGAAATCATCCAAATTTCTCATGGAAGGATCAACAAAAGCCTCAACAAGGCTTTAAAAATGGTGGACGCAATAGGCTGAGCAATAGCAAGCCATATCCATCATCTTCGCAGCAACAGACAGAGAATTCTGAACAAAACACTTCTAATTTAGCCAATATAGTCTCTGATCTGTCAAAGGCCACTTTCAGTTTCATGAATGAAACAAGATCCTCCATCAGAAATCTGGAGGCACAAGTGGGCCAGCTGAGTAAGAAAGTCATTGAAACTCCTCCCAGTATTCTCCCAAGCAATACAGAAGAAAATCCAAAAGGAGAGTGCAAGGCCATTGATGTGATTAAAGTGGCCGAATGCACAAGGGAGGAGGAGGACGAAAATCCTAGTGAGGAAGACCTCCTGGGACGTCCCTCAAGTAAGAAGGAATTTCCTATTAAGGATCCAAGGGAATCTGAGGCTCATATAGAGACCATAGAGATTCCATTAAATCTCCTTCTGCCATTCATGAGCCCTGAAGACTATTCTCCCTCTGAAGAGGATGAAGATGTGACTGAAGAGCAAGTTGCTCAATATTTAGGAGCTTGGTGCACGAAATTGTGATCAATACTTTTCGCAACCCAAATAATCCCCGGTGATGAATCCAAAAACTTGGTGTTCAATACCATGGCATAAACACAACTTCGCACAACTAACCAGCAAGTGTACTGGGTCGTCCAAGTAATAAACCTTACGCGAGTAAGGGTCGATCCCACAGAGATTGTTGGTATGAAGCAAGCTATGGTCACCTTGTAAATCTTAGTCAGGCAAACTCAAATGGTTATGGATGATGAATAAAACATAAAGATAAAGATAGAGATACTTATGTAATTCATTGGTGGGAATTTCAGATAAGCGTATGAAGATGCTTGGTCCCTTCCGTCTCTCTGCTTTCCTACTGTCTTCATCCAATCCTTCTTACTCCTTTCCATGGCAAGCTGTATGTAGGGTTTCACCGTTGTCAGTGGCTACCTCCCATCCTCTCAGTGAAAATGTTCAATGCACCCTGTCACAGCACGGCTATTCATCTGTCGGTTCTCAATCAGGTTGGAATAGAATCCAGTGATTCTTTTGCGTCTGTCACTAACGCCCAGCCTTCAAGAGTTTGAAGCTCGTCACAGTCATTCAATCATTGAATCCTACTCAGAATACCACAGACAAGGTTTAGACCTTCCGGATTCTCTTGAATGCCGCCATCAATTCTAGCTTATACCACGAAGATTCCGGTTAAAGAATCCAAGAGATATCCACCCAATCTAAGGTAGAACGGAGGTGGTTGTCAGGCACACGTTCATAGGTGAGAATGATGATGAGTGTCACGGATCATCACATTCATCAAGTTGAAGAACAAGTGATATCTTAGAACAAGAACAAGGGGAATTGAATAGAAGAACAATAGTAATTGCATTAATACTCGAGGTACAGCAGAGCTCCACACCTTAATCTATGGTGTGTAGAAACTCCACCGTTGAAAATACATGAGAACAAGGTCTAGGCATGGCCGAATGGCCAGCCTCCCAATGATCTAAGAACTAGATGTCCAAAGATGATCTAGAGATCTAAAGTGATCAAAAGATTCCAAAGATCAAAAGATAAAAATACAATAGTAAAAGGTCCTACTTATAGAGAACTAGTAGCCTAGGGTTTACAGAAATGAGTAAATGACATAAAAATCCACTTCCGGGCCCACTTGGTGTGTGCTTGGGCTGAGCATTGAAGCATTTTCGTGTAGAGACTCTTCTTGGAGTTAAACGCCAGCTTTGGTGCCAGTTTGGGCGTTTAACTCCCATTCTTGTGCCAGTTCCGGCGTTTAACGCTGGGAATTCTGATGGTGACTTTGAACGCCGGTTTGGGCCATCAAATCTTGGGCAAAGTATGGACTATCATATATTGCTGGAAAGCCCAGGATGTCTACTTTCCAACGCCATTGAGAGCGCGCAAATTGGGCTTCTGTAGCTCCAGAAAATCCACTTCGAGTGCAGGGAGGTCAGAATCCAACAGCATCTGCAGTCCTTTTTAGTCTCTGAATCAGATTTTTGCTCAGGTCCCTCAATTTCAGCCAGAAAATACCTGAAATCACAGAAAAACACACAAACTCATAGTAAAGTCTAGAAAAGTGAATTTTAACTAAAAACTAATAAAAATATACTAAAAACTAACTAAAACATACTAAAAACAAACTAAAAACAATGCCAAAAAGCGTATAAATTATCCGCTCATCACAACACCAAACTTAAATTGTTGCTTATCCTCAAGCAACTAAAAATCAAATAAGATAAAAAGAAGAGAATATGCAATGAATTCCAAAAACATCTATGAAGATCAGTATTAATTAGATGAGCGGGACTTTTAGCTTTTTGCCTCTGAATAGTTTTGGCATCTCACTCTATCCTTTGAAATTCAGAATGATTGGCTTCTTTAGGAACTCAGAATCCAGATAGTGTCATTGATTCTCCTAGTTAAGTATGATGATTCTTGAACACAACTACTTATTGAGTCTTGGCCGTGGCCCAAAGCACTTTGTCTTCCAGTATTACCACCGGATACATACATGCCACAGACACATAATTGGGTGAACCTTTTCAGATTGTGACTCAGCTTTGCTAGAGTCCCCAATTAGAGGTGTCCAGGGTTCTTAAGCACACTCTTTTTGCCTTGGATCACAACTTTATTTCTTTCTTTTTCTCTCTTTTTTTTCGTTTTTTTTTAATTCACTGCTTTTTCTTGCTTCAAGAATCATTTTTATGATTTTTCAGATCCTCAGTAACATGTCTCCTTTTTCATCATTCTTTCAAGAGGCAACATTCATGAACCACAAATTCAAGATACATATGCACTGTTTAAGCATACATTCAGAAAACAAAAGTATTGCCACCACATCAAAATAATTAATCTGTTATAAAATTCAAAATTCATGCAATTCTTTTCTTTTTCAATTAAGAACATTTTTCATTCAAGAGAGGTGATGGATTCATAGGACATTCATAACTTTAAGGCATAGACACTAAGACACTAATGATCACAAGACACAAACATAGATAAACATAAGCATGATTTTTCGAAAAACAGAAAATAAAGAACAAGGAAATTAAAGAACGGGTCCACCTTAGTGATGGCGGCTTGTTCTTCCTCTTGAAGATCCTATGGAGTGCTTGACCTCCTCAATGTCTCTTCCTTGCCTTTGTTGCTCCTCTCTCATGATTCTTTGATCTTCTATAATTTCATGGAGGAGGATGGAGTGTTCTTGATGCTCCACCCTTAGTTGTCTCATGTTGAAACTCAATTCTCCTAGGGAGGTGTTTAGTTGCTCCCAATAGTTTTGTGGAGGAAAGTGCATCCCTTGAGGCATCTCAGGGATTTGATGATGAGAGGGATCTCTTGTTTGCTCCATCCTCTTCTTAGTAATGGGCTTGTCCTCATCAATGGGGATGTCTCCTTCTATGTCAACTCCAACTGAATAACAGAGGTGACAAATGAGATGAGGAAAGGCTAACCTTGCCAAGGTAGACGACTTGTCCGCCACCTTATAAAGTTCTTGGGATATCACCTCATGAACTTCTATTTCATCTCCAATCATGATGCTATGAATCATGATAGCCCGGTCTATAGTAACTTCGGACCGGTTGCTAGTGGGAATGATTGAGCGTTGGATAAACTCCAACCATCCCCTAGCCACAGGCTTGAGGTCGTGCCTTCTCAATTGAACCGGCTTTCCTCTTGAATCTCTCTTCCATTGGGCGCCCTCTTCACAAATGTCTATGAGGACTTGGTCCAACCTTTGATCAAAGTTGACCCTTCTAGTGTAAGGGTGTTCATCTCCTTGCATCATGGGCAAGTTGAATGCCAACCTTACATTTTCCGGACTAAAATCCAAGTATTTCCCTCGAACGATAGTAAGCCAATTCTTTGGGTCCGGGTTCACACTTTGATCATGGTTCTTGGTGATCCATGCATTGGCATAGAACTCTTGAACCATTAAGATTCCGACTTGTTGAATGGGGTTGGTAACAACTTCCCAACCTCTTCTTCGAATCTCATGTCGGATCTCCGGATATTCACTCTTTTTGAGTTTGAAAGGGACCTCGGGGATCACCTTCTTCAAGGCCACAACTTCATAGAAGTGGTCTTGATGCACCCTTGAGATGAATCTCTCCATCTCCCATGACTCGGAGGTGGAAGCTTTTACCTTTCCTTTCCTCTTTCTAGAGGTTTCTCCGGCCTTGGATGCCATAAATGGTTATGGAAAAACAAAAAGCAATGCTTTTACCACACCAAACTTAAAAGGTTTGCTCGTCCTCGAGCAAAAGAGAAAAGAAGAGAGTAGAAGAAGAAGAGATGAAGGAGATGCAAATGGCTTTGTGGTTCGGCCAAAGGGGGAGAAGTAGTATTTAGGTTGTGTGAAAATGAAGGAGTGAAGATGGGTTTATATAGGGGTGGGGGGAGGGTTAGGTTTCGGTTATGGGAGGGTGGGTTTGGGTGGGAAAGTGGTTTGAATTTGAATGGTGAGGTAGGTGGGGTTTTATGAAGGATGGATGTGAGTGGTGAAGAGAAAGATGGGATTTGATAGGTGAAGGGTTTTTTTGGGGAAGAGGTGTTGAGGTGATTGGTGAATGGGTGAAGAAGAGAGAGAGTGGTGGGGTAGGTGGGGATCCTGTAGGTTCCACAGATCCTGAGGTGTGAAGGAAAAGTCATCCATGCACCAAGTGGCGAGCAAAATTGCTCTTTGTGCCAATTCTGGCATTTAACGCTAACTTCTTGCCCTTTCATGGCGTTTAACACCAGTCTGGTGCCCCTTTCTGGCGTTAAACGCCCAGAATGGTGCCAGACTGGGCGTTAAACGCCCATCTGCTAGCCTTACTGGCGTTTAAACGCCAGCAAGATCTTCCTCCAGGGTGTGCTGTTTTTCTTTCTGTTTTTCATTCTGTTTTTGCTTTTTCAATTAATTTTGTGACTTCTCATGATCATCAACCTACAAAAAAACATAAAATAACAAAGGAAAATAGATAAAATATAACATTGGGTTGCCTCCCAACAAGCGCTTCTTTAATGTCAGTAGCTTGACAGAGGGCTCTCATGGAGCCTCACAGATGCTCAGAGCAATGTTGGAACCTCCCAACACCAAACTTAGAGTTTGAATGTGGGGGTTCAACACCAAACTTAGAGGTTGGTTGTGGCCTCCCAACACCAAACTTAGAGTTTGACTGTGGGGGCTCTGTTTGGCTCTGTTTTGAGAGAAGCTCTTCATGCTTCCTCTCCATTGTGACAGAGGGATATCCTTGAGCCTTAAACATCAAGGATTCTTCATTCACTTGAATGATCAATTCTCCTCTGTCAACATCAATCACAGCCTTTGCTGTGGCTAGGAAGGGTCTGCCAAGGATGATGGATTCATCCATGCACTTCCCAGTCTCTAGGACTATGAAATCAGCAGGGATGTAATGGTCTTTAACCTTTACTAGAACATCCTCTACAAGTCCATGAGCTTGTTTTCTTGAATTGTCTGCCATCTCTAGTGAGATTTTTGCAGCTTGCACCTCAAAGATCCCTAGCTTCTCCATTACAGAGAGAGGCATGAGGTTTACACTTGACCCTAGGTCACACAAGGCCTTCTTGAAGGTCATGGTGCCTATGGTACAAGGTATTGAAAACTTCCCAGGATCCTGTCTCTTTTGAGGTAATTTCTGCCTAGACAAGTCATCCAGTTCTTTGGTGAGCAAAGGGGATTCATCCTCCCAAGTCTCATTTCCAAATAACTTGTCATTTAGCTTCATGATTGCTCCAAGGTATTTAGCAACTTGCTCTTCAGTGACATACTCATCCTCTTCAGAGGAAGAATACTCATCAGAGCTCATGAATGGTAGAAGTAAGTTCAATGGAATCTCTATGGTCTCAGTGGTAGCCTCAGATTCCCATGGTTCCTCATTAGGGAACTCATTGGAGGCCAGTGAACGTCCATTGAGGTCTTCCTCAGTGGCGTTCACTGCCTCTTCCTCCTCTCCAAATTCGGTCATGTTGATGGCTTTGCACTCTCCTTTTGGATTTTCTTCTGTATTGCTTGGAAGAGTACTAGGAGGGAGTTTAGTAATTTTCTTGCTCAGCTGACCCACTTGTGCCTCCAAATTTCTAATGGAGGACCTTGTTTCAGTCATGAAACTTTGAGTGGTTTTGATTAGATCAGAGACCATGGTTGCTAAGTCAGAGTGGTTTTGCTTAGAATTCTCTGTCTGTTGCTGAGAAGATGATGGAAAAGGCTTGCCATTGCTAAACCTGTTTCTTCCACCATTATTGTTGTTGAAACCTTGTTGAGGTCTCTGTTGATCCTTCCATGAGAGATTTGGATGATTTCTCCATGAAGAATTATAGGTGTTTCCATAGGGGTCTCCCATGTAATTCACCTCTTCCATTGAAGGGTTCTCAGGATCATAAGCTTCTTCTTCAGATGAAGCTTCCTTAGTACTGCTTGGTGCATTTTGCATTCCAGACAGACTTTGAGAAATCATATTGACTTGCTGAGTCAATATTTTGTTCTGAGCCAATATGGCATTCAGAGTGTCAATCTCAAGAACTCCTTTCTTCTGATTTGTCCCATTGTTCACAGGATTTCTTTCAGAAGTGTACATGAGTTGGTTATTTGCAACCATTTCAATTAGTTCTTGAGCTTCTATAGGCGTCTACTTCAGATGAAGAGATCCTCCAGCAGAGCTATCCAAAGACATCTTGGACAGTTCAGATAGACCATCATAGAAAATACCTATAAAGCTCCATTCAGAAAGCATGTCAGAGGGACACTTTCTGATTAATTGTTTGTATCTTTCCCAAGCTTCATAGAGGGATTCTCCTTCCTTCTGTCTGAAGGTTTGGACTTCCACTCTAAGCTTACTCAATTTTTGAGGTGGAAAGAACTTTGCCAAGAAGGCATTGACTAGCTTTTCCCAAGAGTTCAGGCTTTCTTTAGGTTGTGAGTCCAACCATATCCTAGCTCTGTCTCTTACAGCAAAAGGGAATAGCACAAGTCTGTAGACCTCAGGGTCAACCCCATTAGTCTTGACAGTGTCATAGATTTGCAAGAACTCAGCTAAGAACTGATGAGGATCTTCCAATGGAAGTCCATGGAACTTGCAATTCTGTTGCATTAGAGAAACTAATTGAGGCTTAAGCTCAAAGTTGTTTGCTCCAATGGCAGGGATAGAGATGCTTCTCCCATAGAAGTCGGGAGTAGGTGCAGTAAAGTCACCCAACACCTTCCTTGCATTGTTGGCATTGTTGTTGTTTTCGGCTGCCATGGGTTCTTCTTCTTTGAAGATTTCTGTTAGGTCCTCTACAGAGAATTGTGCCTTAGCTTCTCTTAGCTTTCGCTTCAAGGTCCTTTCAGGTTCAGGGTCAGCCTCAACAAGAATGCTTTTGTCTTTGCTCCTGCTCATATGAAAGAGAAGAGAACAAGAAAATGTGGAATCCTCTATGTCACAGTATAGAGATTCCTTAAGGTGTCAGAGGAAAAGAAAAATAGAAGGAAAAGGTAGAAAATTCAAACTTATCAAGAAAGATGGAGTTCGAATTGTGCATTAAGGAATATTGTTAGTCCATAAATAGAAGGATGTGAGAAGAGGGGAAGAAATTTTCGAAAATGTTAAAAAGGTTTTAAAAACATTTTGAAAAACGTTAATTGATTTTCAAAAATAAGAGTGGAAAAGAAATCAAGTGATTTTTGAAAAAAATTTGAAATAAGAAATCAAAAAGATATGATTGAAAACTATTTTGAAAAAAGATGTGATTAAAAAGATATGATTGGTTTTAAAAAGATGTGATTGAGAAGATATGATTTGAAAAACATTTTAAAAAGATTTGATTTTAAAAATTAATAACTTGGCTAACAAGAAAAAGATATGATTCAAACATTAAACCTTTCTCAACAGAAAAGGCAACATACTTGAAATATTGAATCAAATCATTAATTGATAGCAAGTATTTTTGAAAATGGAAAGAAATTGATTTTGAAAAAGATTTGATTGAAAAGATTTGATTTGAAAAAGATTTGATTTTGAAAAGCTTTTGAAAACTAAAAAAAAATTTTGATTTGAAAACAAAATCTTCCCTCTTGTGCCATCTTGGCATTAAACACCCAGAATGGTGCACATTCTGGCGTTTAACGCCCAAACCACTACCCTTTTGGGCGTTAAACGCCCAGCCAGGCACCCTGGCTGGCGTTTAAACGCCAGTTTGCCTTCTCCAGGTTTTTCTGTATAATTCCTCTGCTGTATGTTCTGAATCTTCAATTCTCTGTATTATTGACTTGAAAAGACACAAATTAAAATTATTTTTGGATTTTTAATAATGAGGAATAATCAAAATGCAACTAAAATCAAATGACAATGCATGCAAGACACCAAACTTAGCAGTTTGTATACTATTGACACCAACAAAATGAGAGTGCATATGAGACACAACAAAACACTCAAGTCAAGAGAATTTAAAGATTAGAGTAAGTAAATCATCAAGAACAACTTGAAGATTAATGAAGACACATGCATGAGTTCGAAAAACGCAAGAAGAATAGAAACATGCAATTGACACCAAACTTAAAATGAGACTGTAGACTCAAACAAAAAATTTTTGGATTTTATGATTTTGTAATAATTTTTTTTTGTGCTTTTTCGAAAATTAAGTGGAAAAGAAAATAAAGATATCAAAATTCTTAATGAGAATTCCAGGAATCATGCAATGTTAGTCTAAAGCTTTAGTCTAAAGAAATTAGACATGGCTAGCCAAGCTTCAGCAGGACATTGCATTCAAGAGCAAAATTGATGAGAATCAATCAGCTTTGGTGATGATAAGAACATCACCTTGAAACACTAGAATTCATTCTTAAGAACTCTGAAAAAAAATACCTAATCTAAGCAACAAGATGAACCGTCAGTTGTCCAAACTCAACAATCCCCGGCAACGGCGCCAAAAACTTGGTGCACGAAATTGTGATCAATACTTTTTACAACTCAAATAATCCCCGGTGATGAATCCAAAAACTTGGTATTCAATACCATGGCATAAACACTACTTCGCACAACTAACCAGCAAGTGTACTAGGTCGTCCAAGTAATAAACCTTACGCGAGTAAGGGTCGATCCCACAGAGATTGTTGGTATGAAGCAAGCTATGGTCACCTTGTAAATCTTAGTCAGGCAAACTCAAATGGTTATGGATGATGAATAAAACATAAAGATAAAGATAGAGATACTTATGTAATTCATTGGTGGGAATTTCAGATAAGCGTATGAAGATGCTTGGTCCCTTCCGTCTCTCTGCTTTCCTACTGTCTTCATCCAATCCTTCTTACTCCTTTCCATGGCAAGCTGTATGTAGGGTTTCACCGTTGTCAGTGGCTACCTCCCATCCTCTCAGTGAAAATGTTCAACGCACCCTGTCACGACACGGCTATTCATCTGTTGGTTCTCAATCAGGTTGGAATAGAATCCAGTGATTCTTTTGCGTCTGTCACTAACGCCCAGCCTTCAGGAGTTTGAAGCTCGTCACAGTCATTCAATCATTGAATCCTACTCAGAATACCACAGACAAGGTTTAGACCTTCCGGATTCTCTTGAATGCCGCCATCAATTCTAGCTTATACCACGAAGATTCCGGTTAAAGAATCCAAGAGATATCCACCCAATCTAAGGTAGAACGGAGGTGGTTGTCAGGCACACGTTCATAGGTGAGAATGATGATGAGTGTCACGGATCATCACATTCATCAAGTTGAAGAACAAGTGATATCTTAGAACAAGAACAAGGGGAATTGAATAGAAGAACAATAGTAATTGCATTAATACTCGAGGTACAGCAAAGCTCCACACCTTAATCTATGGTGTGTAGAAACTCCACCGTTGAAAATACATAAGAACAAGGTCTAGGCATGGCCAAATGGCCAGCCTCCCAATGATCTAAGAACTAGATGTCCAAAGATGATCTAGAGATCTAAAGTGATCAAAAGATTCCAAAGATCAAAAGATAAAAATACATTAGTAAAAGGTCCTACTTATAGAGAACTAGTAGCCTAGGGTTTACAGAAATGATTAAATGACATAAAAATCCACCTCCGGGCCCACTTGGTGTGTGCTTGGGCTGAGCATTGAAGCATTTTCGTGTAGAGACTCTTTTTGGAGTTAAACGCCAGCTTTGGTGCCAGTTTGGGCGTTTAACTCCCATTCTTGTGCCAGTTCCGGCGTTTAACGCTTGGAATTCTGATGGTGACTTTGAACGCCGGTTTGGGCCATCAAATCTTGAGCAAAGTATGAACTATCATATATTGCTGGAAAGCCCAGGATGTCTACTTTCCAACGCCATTGAGAGCGCGCCAATTGGACTTCTGTAGCTCCAGAAAATCCACTTCAAGTGCAGGGAGGTCAGAATCCAACAGCATCTGCAGTCCTTTTTAGTCTCTGAATCAGATTTTTGCTCAGGTCCCTCAATTTCAGCCAGAAAATACCTGAAATCACAGAAAAACACACAAACTCATAGTAAAGTCCAGAAAAGTGAATTTTAACTAAAAACTAATAAAAATATACTAAAAACTAACTAAAACATACTAAAAACAAACTAAAAACAATGCCAAAAAGCGTATAAATTATCTGCTCATCAGAGCTATCATGAAGCTGAATGCCAAGTTGTTTGGTAATGAGACTTGGGAAAGTGAACCTCCCTTGCTCATTAATGACCTAGATACCTGGATTCAGCAAACTCTACCTCAAAAGAAACAAGATCCTAGCAAGTTCTTAATACCTTGTACCATAGGCACCATGACCTTTGAAAAGGCTCTATGTGATCTGGGGTCAGGGATAAATCTTATGCTACTCTCTGTAATGGAGAAGCTGGGGATCATTGAGGTACAACCTGCCTTGTTCTCATTACAATTGGCAGACAAGTCCTTGAGACAAGCTATGGAATAGTAGAGGACATGTTAGTAAAGGTTGAAGGCCTTTACATCCCTGCTGATTTCATAATATTAGACACTAGGAAGGAAGAGGATGAATGCATCATCCTTGGAAGACCTTTCCTAGCCACAGCAGGAGCTGTGATAGATGTCAACAGAGGTGAATTAGCCCTTCAATTGAATAGGGACTACCTTGTGTTTAAGGCACATGGCCATCCCTCTGTGACAAAAGAGAGTAAGCATGAAGAGCTTCTCTCAGTTCAGAGTCAAGAAGAGCCCCCACAGTCAAACTCTAAGTTTGGTGTTGTGAGACCACAACCAAACTCTAAGTTTGGTGTTAAGATCCCATATCCAAACTCTAAGTTTGGTGTTGGGACAATACAACATTGACCTGATCACCTTGTGGCTCCATGAGAGCCACTGTCAAGCTATTGACATTAAAGAAGCGCTTGTTAGGAGGCAACCCAATTTTATCTAATTTTTATTTTATATTATTTTATTTTTATTTTGTGTTTTATTAGGTACATGATCATGAGGAGTCACGAAAAAATCATAAAAATTAAAAACAGAATCAAAAACAGCAGAAGAAAAAAATCACACCCTGGAGGAAGCACAGGCTGGCATTCAACGCCAGCACGATGCATCTGGCCGGCGTTCAACGCCAGAACAGAGCATCATTCTGGCGCTGAACGCCAGAAACAAGCAATATTCTGGCGCTGAACGCCAGGAATGTGCCTAGAGAAGAAAAGCTGGCGCTTAACGCCAGTAACAAGCATGAAACTGGCGTTCAACGCCAGGAACATGCTTTACATGGGCGTTGAACGCCCAGAACGTGCACCAATGGGCGTTTAAACGCCAGAATGGTGTGCAAAGGCATTTTACATGCCTATTTGGTGCAAGGATGGAATTCCTTGACACCTCAGGATCTGTGGACCCCACAGGATCACCTCAGGATCTGTGGACCCCACAGGATCCCCACCTACTATATTCCCACCTTACCTCCTAATCCTATTTTTGTGATTACTCTTCCCCATGTCACACTTCCCAACACTCTTCACCAATCACCTCAATTCCTCTTCCCAATCACCCCCTTCACCACTCACATCCATCCACTCTTCCTCATAAACCCCACCTACTTTCAAAAATTCAAAAACATTTTCCCACCCATTCCCACCCTAAATGGCCGAATACACACTACCCCCTCTCCCTATATATACCCTTCCATTCTACTTCATTTTCACACAACACAACCCCCTCTTCTTCACCTAGGCCGAACCTACATCTCTCCCTCTCTACCATATTCTCTTCTTCTTCTTCTTCTCTTCTTTCTTCTATTGCTCGAGGACGAGCAATATTTTAAGTTTGGTGTGGTCAAAGCACAATCTTTTTTGTTTTCCACTACCATCAATGGCACCTAAGGCCGGGGAATCCTCTAGAAAAGGAAAAGGGAAGACAAAAGCTTCCACCTCCGAGTCATGGGAGATGAAAAGATTCATCTCCAAAAGCCATCAAGACCACTTCTATGATGTTGTGGCAAAGAAGAAGGTGATCCCTGAGGTCCCTTTCAAGCTCAAGAAAAATGAGTATCCAGAGATCCGACATGAGATCCGAAGAAGAGGTTGGGAAGTCTTAACCAACCCCATGCAACAAGTCGGAATCTTAATGGTTCAAGAGTTCTATGCCAACGCATGGATCACTAGGAACCATGATCAAAGTATGAACACGAATCCAAAGAATTATCTCACAATGGTTCGGGGGTAATACTTAGATTTTAGTCCGGAAAATGTGAGGTTGGCGTTTCACTTGCCCATGATGCAAGAAGATGAACGCCCCTACACTAGAAGGGTCAACTTTAATCAAAGGTTGGACCAAGTCTTAATGGACATATGTGTGGAAGGAGCTCAATGGAGAATAGACTCCAAAGGCAAGCCAGTTCAACTAAGAAGACTGGACCTCAAGCCTGTGGCTAGAGGATGGTTGGAGTTCATTCAATGCTCCATCATTCCTACTAGCAACCGATCTGAAGTTACTGTGGATCGGGCCATCATGATTCATAGCATCATGATTGGAGAGGAAGTAGAAGTTCATGAGGTTATCTCCAATGAAATCTACAAAATAGCCGACAAGTCCTCCACCATGGCAAGGCTAGCTTTTCCTCACCTTATTTGCCATCTATGTTACTCAGCTGGAGTTATCATAGAAGGAGACATCCCCATTGAAGAGGATAAGCCCATCACCAAGAAGAGGATGGAGCAAGCAAGAGAGACCCTTCACAGTTCTCAAGGGATGCACTTTCCTTCCAACAACTATTGGGAACAACTCAACACTTCCTTAGAAGATTTGAGCCGCAATATTGAACAATTAAGGGTGGAACATCATGAGCACTCCATCATTCTCCATGAAATAAGAGAAGATCAAAGAGCAATGAGGGAGGAGCAACAAAGGCAAGGAAGGGACATAGAAGAGCTTAAGGACATTGTTGGTCCTTCAAGAAGAAGACGCCACTAAAGGTGGATTCATTCCTTGTTCTTATTTCTTTCTGTTTTTCGGTTTTTAATGTTGTGTTTATCTATGTTTTGTGTCTCTACTTCATGATCATTAGTATGTAGTAACCATGTCTTAAAGCTATGAATAAAATCCATTAATCCTTCACCTCTCTTAAATGAAAAATGTTTTAATTCAAAAGAACAAGAAGAACATGAATTTCGAATTCATCCTTGAATTTAGTTTAATTATATTGATGTGGTGACAATACTTTTTGTTTTCTGAATGAATGCTTGAACAGTGCATATTTTTGATCTTGTTGTTTATGAATGTTAAAACTGTTGGCTCTTGAAAGAATGATGAACAAAGAGAAATGTTATTGATAATCTAAAAAATCATGAAATTGATTCTTGAAGCAAGAAAAAGCAGTGAAAAGTAAAAAGCTTGCGAAAAAAAAGAGAAAAAAAATGGCGAAAAAATATAGAAAGAAAAAGAAAAAGCAAGCAAAAAAAGCCAATAGCCCTTAAAACCAAAAGGCAAGGGTAAAAAGGATCCAAGGCTTTGAGCATCAATGGATAGGAGGGCCCAAGGAAATAAAATCCAGGCCTAAGCGGCTAAATCAAGTTGTCCCTAACCATGTGCTTGTGTCATGAAGGTCCAAGTGAAAAGCTTGAGACTGAGTGGTTAAAGTCATGATCCAAAGCAAAAAGAGTGTGCTTAAGAGCTCTGGACACCTCTAACTGGGGACTCTAGCAAAGCTGAGTCACAATCTGAAAAGGTTCACCTAGTCATGTGTCTGTGGCATTTATGTATCCGGTGGTAATACTGGAAAACAAAATGCTTAGGGCCACGGCCAAGACTCATAAGTAGCTGTGTTCAAGAATCAACATGCTTAACTAGGAAAGTCAATAACACCATCCGAAATTCTAAGTTCCTAGAGAAGCCAATCATTCTAAACTTCAAAGGAAAAAGTGAGATGCCAAAACTGTTCAGAAGCAAAAAGCTACAAGTCCCGCTCATCTAATTATAATTAATATTCATTGATATTCTGGAATTTATAGTATATTCTCTTCTTTTTATCCTAATTGATTTTCAGTTGCTTGGGGACAAGCAACAATTTAAGTTTGGTGTTATGATGAGCGGATAATTTATACGCTTTTTGGCATTGTTTTTAGGTAGTTTTTAGTAAGTTCAAGCTACTTTTAGGGATGTTTTCATTATTTTTTATGTTAAATTCACATTTCTGGACTTTACTATGAGTTTGTGTGTTTTTCTGTGATTTCAGGTAATTTCTGGCTGAAATTCAGGGACTTGAGCAAAACTCTGAAAAAGGCTGACAAAAGGACTACTGATGCTGTTGGAATCTGACCTCCCTGCACTCGAAATGGATTTTCTGGAGCTACAGAACTCCAATTGGCGCGCTCTCAACGGCGTTGGAAAGTAAATATCCAGAGCTTTCCAGAAATATATAATAGTCCATACTTTATTCGGAAATTGACGACGTAACTTGGCGTTGAACGCCAAGTACATGCTGCTGTCTGGAGTTAAACGCCAGAAAAACGTCATGATCCGGAGTTGAACGCCCAAAACACGTTATAACTTGGAGTTCAACTCCAAGAAAAGCCTCAGCTCGTGGATAGATTAAGCTCAGCCCAAGCATACACCAAGTGGGTCCCGGAAGTGGATTTATGCATCAAATACTTACTCATGTAAACCTTAGTAGTTAGTCTAGTATAAATAGGATAAGTTACTATTGTATTAGACATCTTTTGACAGTTTAATCTTTGGCTGTTCTAGTCTTTGATCATTCGGTCTCTTGATCATTCAGGGGGTTGGCCATTCGGCCATGCCTGAACCTTTCACTTATGTATTTTCAACAGTGGAGTTTCTACACACCATAGATTAAGGGTGTGGAGCTCTGCTGTACCTCAAGTTTCAATACAATTACTATTACTTTCTATTCAATTCTCTTTTATTCTTATTCCAAGATATACGTTTCACTTCAACTTGATGAATGTGATGATCCGTGACACTCATCATCATTCTCACCTATGAACGCGCGTGATTGACAACCACTTCCGTTCTACTCTAGGCCGGGCGCATATCTCTTAGATTCCCCAACAGAATCTTCGTGGTATAAGCTAGATAGATGGCGGCATTCATGAGAATCCGGAAAGTCTAAACCTTGTCTATGGTATTCCGAGTAGGATTCTGGGGTTGAATGACTGTGACGAGCTTCAAACCCCTGAAGGCTGGGCGTTAGTGACAGACGCAAAAGAATCAAGGGATTCTATTCCAACCTGATTGAGAACCGACAGATGATTAGCCGTGCTGTGACAGAGCATTTGGACCATTTTCACTGAGAGGATGGGATGTAGCCATTGACAACGGTGATGCCCTACATACAGCTTGCCATGGAAAGGAGTAAGAAGGATTGGATGAATGTAAGAAGAAAGTAGAGATTCGAGAGGAGCACAGCATCTCCACATGCCTATCTGAAATTCCCACCATGGAATTATATGAGTAACTATTTACTATCTTATTTTCTGTGGAATCCACTTACCTGAGATTTACAAGGTGACCATAGCTTGCTTCATACCAACAATCTCTGTGGGATCGACCCTTACTCACGTAAGGTTTATTACTTGGACGACCCAGTACACATGCTGGTTAGTTGAACGAGATTGTGGAAAGAAAGTGCTGAGTTAATGTTTTTGTGCACATGCTAAAGAGCCATTATTGTTAATCACAATTTCGTCCACCAGACACATACTAAAACATTGGCTCACCCAACTAACAGAATATATTGGCAACAAAATTTTATGTGCTATGTGCAAAATTTTTTATATTATATCGTTAAATTTGTGCCATGTGTAAAAATCTTTACGCTACGTGCAAAATTTTTTGTTATATCAATAAATTTTTGTGTTTTCCAAAAAAAATTTCTATGTTATAGAAGCGTGGAAAAGAAAAAGCGGTAACGTATGCACACAATTTTTTTCGCTAGACTTATGCCAACGTAGTTAAATTTAGTTACAAACGCTTGTACATGTTACATGACCGTATATGAATAAGGATTGAGAGTGCTAATTCATCTTCCTAATTATTTTCGTAGCTTCTAAATAAGAAAGTGTTCTGACGATTACCTGAAACGGTGATTTGGGCTTGAATGTGAGGTCCACGCTCCTTATGAGGCAGTGTCCGACATGTTTTGATGCCGAGGTGCTCCCGTACGAGTTCCTCGTGAGGAGGTGGGGGTGGTACCCACAAGAGACTCTGATGCTTAAGTTAGCAAAGGCTTTAGGCAGGTTTTTAGTAGCTTGGGACATGAATATACCTGAAGGGTGTCAGTGTATTTATAGTAGAGTGAGTAACCACCTTTAGGAGTAGTGATGAGCGGATATTTTATACGCTTTGTGGCATCATTTTCATATAGTTTTTATTATGTTTTCATAGGTTTTAGTGCAAAATTTACATTTTTATATTCTACTTTCAGTTTGTGTGTTTTATGATGATTTCAGGTAAATTCTGGCTAAAATTGAGGAGCTTTGGAAAAGTCTGATTCAGAGACAGAGAAAGGACTGCAGATACTGTTAGATTCTGACCTCCATGCACTCGAAGAAGCATTTTTGGAGTTACAGAAGTCTAAATGGTGTGCTCTTAATGGCTATGGAAATCTAACATCCAGGGCTTTCCAGAAATATATAATAGTTTATACTTTGCTCTGGAAATGAAGGCCCAAAATTGGCGTTCAACGCCAGCTATCTATCCCATTCCTGGCGTTGGACGCCAAAATAGAGCAGCTGGCGTCCAACGCCCAAAATGGAGTTCAAAGCTGGTGTCCAATGCCCTAGAGGGAGTAATAACTCCTGGCTTCATGCAAGCTCAGCTCAAACACTCACCAAGTAGGCCCGGAAAGTGGATTTTTGCACTACAAGACTAGTTTATCCTATTTCAGTAATTTTTGGTTATCAGATTAGTATATTTAGGAGGAGATCACCAAGGGAATGGACTACAGGAGCTTCAACCCCGTTCAGATTGGATAACCACTGACCTGGCGTTTGATCTGAAGCAGAGGAGACTAATGACCACTGACCTGGCGTTAGTCATTTACAGCCTGCCATGGAATGAATCATCAGAAGTTGGGGTAGACAGTGAGAAAAGTTGATCCGGAAGGAAGAAGCATCTCCGAAGCCTCAACCGTTCTCTTATTACTGATTTCACACCTATCCAGTAACTTTATTTATTTTATTTTATGCATTTTTCATAACAACTATTTTTTCTATCCGCCTGACTAAGATCTATAAGATAGCTATTGCTTGTTCAAACCAACAATCTCTGGGGATCAACCCTCACTCACCTGAGGTATTACTTGGACGATCCGGTGCACTTGCCGGTCTATCTGTGCAAATATTGCAGAGTCATTTTCGTGCACCAAATTTTTGGCGCTGTTGCCGGGATTGTTTTGAGTTTTACAAACTACCGGACTATCTTGTTCCTTAAATTAGGTACTTTTAATTGTGTCTTTTGTTTTCTTTTTAAAAAACTTTTTCAAAATTCATCTTTTCTTTGTCTTGTGTTTGAGTCTTTTGTTAAAAGTTTCGAACTTTCTTGGTTTCTTGTGACAAAAATTTTAAAAATTGTGTCTTTTGTTTGAGTCTAGTGTCAATTTTTAAGTTTGGTGTCCCTTGTGTGTTTATCTTTTCTTTAAGTTTTCGAAAATTGTTATTGAGTGTTCTTTTTGGTATTCAAGTTGTTCTTATTTCTTTTCTTTGTTTGATTTTAAAAAATTTTTTAAGTTTGGTGTCTTTTGGTTGTTTTTCTCTTTCTTCTTTAATTCGAAACATAAAAGAAATATCTTTTCTATCGTTATTCAAATTTTTGAAAATCTTATTCCCTTTTTCTTATCTTGATTTAAAAATTTTAAGTTTAGTCTTTGTTAGTAAATTTTAAATTTTAAATTTCAAATATTTTTCTTATCTTTTTATCTTTCTTTAAATTTCAAAAATCCTATCTTATTTTATTTCAAATTCAAAATTTAAAACTCAATTTCAAAATTTAAAATTTAAAAATTCAAAATTCAAATTTTAAAATTAAATCTTTTTCAAAAGTCAAATTTCAAATCTTTTTAAATCTTTACTATCTTTTTCAAATCTTCATCATATCTTACCTTTTCAACTTATTTTCAAATCTTTAACTTATCTTGTTTCAAATTCAAAATTCAAAATCAAATCTTTTTCAAATCCTTTCAATTCTTATCTTATCTTGTTGACTTTTCCTTTTCAATTTTTAATTTCAAAATTTTCAAAATAAATCTTTTTCAAATCTCTTATCTTATCTTATTTTCAAATTTTCATAATTAGTTACTTGTTTATATTATTTTAATTTTAAAAGTTTGGTGTAACACCCTAATTAGCCTAAGCCTTACCTCACGTTGTAAAGCAAAGGTTAATCAAAGGTTACGACAATTCTAAGCTTTTACACGTATTATATAGAAGGAATTATTACTATCTAGAAGCCCGATGAAGAATATAGCTTAAAAACATGATTTTAAAAGCGCGAAACATACTAACGAAGCTATTGACTTAAAGCATAAAAAACATGTATAGAATAACGAAACATCATAGTATAATAGTATAATTTCATAAGACACTAGCCATGACTCGTGGAGTTTAAACTGACTAGCCATATACAAACCATGTATGAAACTAGACAGTAAAAACAACTTACACAAATTTTGTTCTCTCAATATAAGCCTCTAGGCTAAAGCAAAATACAAAAGTGAGAGACATATATATATAACAACTCAAAAGAACTCCAAAGGATATCTAGATCCTCCGCTCCTGTCACCAACCAGACAACTCACCAAGGTGGGTTGCGACCTGGTCTGAAAAACACAACAGAAATATGGTATAAGAACCGGAGGTTCTCAGTATGGTAACAGTGCCCAGTGATGTAGGATATAAGACCCCGGGATGCCAAAGGCAATCCTAGACTCCATATCCATCACAAGAATTCAAGCTTAAAGCATAATAAACCAAAACAACATAATATGTAATCCCTTAATACAACTTAAGCCGTAGTACCAACTCAGGGTAATCTATCTTAGGGAATTTCTACTCTAATCAAACACCGCTGTCCCACAGCCTTCACCAACCGATCCACCATGCGATCCCATTGCCACCGTCGTCTGACCCTCCTCAACCCCAGCAAAAGCACAAGTATATACAATATAAGTAAAACACAAGTAAAAGCATATACAGCAATTAATATAAGTAGCAATTAGACATGTTAAATAGATAAGGAAAACAATATCAAGTTGGCAAAGCATACATACAGGTAGAAAATGCATATGATAAATGCCTGCCCTACTGGCTGTGATATCACATTGTTGGTTCAACTACCAACCCAACACATCCCCATGGAGATGTTGCCCTTTGGATTCATGGTGTGGGAACACCTGAGATAGAGTACTCGGATCACTATCCAGGGTTTTGCGCCTGTATGCTCTGATGATCCGAAGGGATGCGAGCGGGATCTATTGCCACCGACCTCACATCTAAGCGCAAGCGGGACAAACCACCACTCTTACGCCGCCGCCGCTACCTCGACAGGCGGGATCCAACCTCGGCCCTTGTCAGACGCAGAACGTCTCGTAATCTCAATGAAAAGTGATACAGTGGTTTTCAAAAACATTTGTAGTATAAGATGGATCCATCACTTCATTCAGAGTCCTCGCCTCCTTTCAACCACTGTTCATTGCACAATTCAGTGCCTTAATTTCGCATCTCACCCATCAACCATTCATCACACATCATCAAACCTTCCCCCGTACAACAGAAGCCTAGTACTTCGTTTGCTAACTATTTCCCAATTAATAACATCTAAACCTTAAACCATTTTCCCTTGTTTGATCACCCAAAAATATGCCCAAAATCTTAAAAAGGTGTTATAGAAGCTTACAATCTCATCGAGAAGGTGAAATACTTGAAAAAAAAATCAAAATTTGAGAAACAGGGCGTGTGTGTCTGCACAGGGGTATGCGTGTGCACGCCCAGGAAATTTTTAAAAGTGTGCGTACGCACAGGTATCAAAACATAAAAGGGTTTGTTCACTCACACAACCTGTGCGAGTGCCTCCAACAGACTGGCCTCCCCAATGTGTGTGTGCACACAGGTCTGTACGTACGCACAGGTTGCAATTTTTTCTTTTGACGTGCGCGCGCACAAGCTGTGCCAACGATGCAGGTAGATTGCTTGCCTCTGCGTGTGCGGACGCACAGGTCTGTGCATGTGCACAGGTCGCCATTTATGCAGAGTGTGCGTGCACACAAGGCTGTGCGTGCGCACACACCAGAACACTAAGAATTCTGTGACTTTGCAAAATTTTCAGATTTTAAACACCAACTTTGAGTGATCATAACTTCCTCTACAAAATTCAAAATTTCACAAACATTATACCGATTTAAGGGTTTCCAAGGATCTTTAATTATAAACAAATTTCAACTAATTTTGAAAATCGAGGCAAAAGTTATGATCAGACAAACTTCACCAAAATTCTGCTTTCACCCAAAATCGCAATTTTCACAATTGCTTCGCAAAACACAACTAAAACCAAACCAACCCAGTTCAAACCCCACCTTTCCTCATAATCAACCCTCTTTGTCATTTTACACCAAATTTATCACATTTTTCTTCACTTTTCCTCATCCACAACATCCATATCAATATATCTCATATATCAAACTTCATTAACAATTTCCGACTACATTACCAGTCATTCAACACCAAAATCACATTTATCAACATAATTCACTCCTCAATTTTACAATTCATTTATTCTCATCATATCACTATTAATCATTATTTCATCAAACATCATCATATAACCACATCCAACAATTCAACAACCATTCAAATCCAATCCTATCCTATGGGTCACTAGCCTAAATGTCCATGAATATTATATACTACATAAAGAAAACTGAAACCATACCTTGGAAGATTCCCAATATGAACCAAATGAGCTTTCAACCAAAATCCAACCACCAATGTAGCTCCAACAAGCACCAACAAGCTCCAAACTCACAATAATCAAGCTTTATACATATAAATCACCCAAAAATCAACCTAGGGTTCATCATAAATCAAACGTTCACAAGATTTCAAAGCCTTTTACCTTTCCTAACAGATTTGGATGGCAATACTCAAAGCTAAGCAAGGATTAGAGTGAACCTAAACACCAAGAATCACAAAAACTAACTTAGCCCCAAGCCTTACATACCCGAAATTTTGGAGAGAAGAACTGGATGGATTTTGAGCTTACCTCTAAAGTTTCCTGGATAGGTCTGGTCTTCTCAATTGAACCGGATTGCCTCTTGAGTCTCTTTTCCATTGAGCTCCTTCCACACATATGTCCATGAGGACTTGGTCCAACCTTTGATCAAAGTTGACCCTTCTAGTGTAGGGGCATGCGTTTTCTTGCATCATTGGCACGTTGAATGCCAACCTTACATTTTTCAGACTGAAATCTAAGTATTTCCCCCCGAACCATTGTAAGCCAATTCTTTGGATTCGGGTTCATACTTTGATCATAGTTCCTAGTGATCCATGCATTGGCATAGAACTCTTGAACCATTAAGATTCTAACTTGTTGAATGGGGTTGGTGAGAACTTCCCAACCTCTTCTTTGGATTTCATGTCGGATCTCTGGATACTCATTTTTCTTGAGCATGAAAGGGACCTCAGGGATCACCTTCTTCTTGGTGACAACTTCATA
This sequence comes from Arachis hypogaea, assembly GCF_003086295.3. Classification (NCBI taxonomy): domain Eukaryota; kingdom Viridiplantae; phylum Streptophyta; class Magnoliopsida; order Fabales; family Fabaceae; genus Arachis; species Arachis hypogaea. Next base: position 22,854,554 of record NC_092043.1, on the reverse strand, counting down.
GAAGTGGTCTTGATGGACCTTTGAGATGAATCTCTCCATCTCCCATGACTCGGAGGTGGACGTTTTTGCCTTTCCTTTCCTCTTTCTAGAGGTTTCTCCGGCCTTAGGTGCCATAAATGGTTTTGGAAAAACAAAAAGCAATGCTTTTTCCACACCAAACTTAAAAGGTTTGCTTGTCCTCGAGTAAATGAAGAAAGAAAGAAAGGGAAAAGGAGAAAAATGGAGGAGATGGAGGGAGAGGTGAATTCGGCCAAGATTGTGGAAAGGTGTATGTGTTGTGTGAATATGAAGGAGTAGTGAGAGGTTTATATAGGGTGAGGGGAGGGTTAGGATTCAGTTATTAGGGTAGGGTTGGGAGGGAAAAGTGTTTGAATTTGAAAGTGAGGTAGGTGGAGTTTTTGGAGAAGAGATATGGAGGTGATTGGTGAAGAGGTGATGGGGAAGAGTGAATGAGTTGATTGGTGAGGGGTATTTGGGGAAGAGTGAATGAGTTAATTGGTGAGGGGTATTTGGGAAAGAGTGTTGTGGGAGGGTAGGTGGGGATCCTGTGGGGTCCACAGATCCTGAGGGGTCAAGGATGTATCATCCTTGCTCCTATTAGGCGTGTAAATGCCCTTACAGTGCAATCCTGCGTTTAACGCCAGATTACTAGTTGTTTCTGGCATTAAACGCCAGCTTTTATTCCTTTCATGGCATTAAACGCCAGGCTGCAACCTGTTTCTGGTGTTTAACACCAGATTGTAGCCTGTTTCTGGCGTTTAACGCCCATAATGGTGCCAGAATGGGCATTTAACACCCATTCTGCTACCCTTACTTGTGTTTAAACGCCAGTAAGTTTCTCCTCCAGGGTGTGCTATTTTTAATGCTGTTTTTTATTTTTCTTTGATTTTTGTAGTTGTTTTTGTGACTCCACATGATCATCAACCTAAAAAAATGAAATAACATAGATAATTAAAAATTGGGTTGCCTCCCAATAAGCGCTTCTTTAATGTTAATAGCTTGACAGTGAGCTCTCATGGAGTTTCACAAATGTTCAGAGCATTGTTGGGACCTCCCAACACCAAACTTAGAGTTTGAATGTGGGGGTTCAACACCAAACTTAGATTTTGGTTGTGGCCTCCCAACACCAAACTTAGAGTTTGACTGTGGGGGCTTTGTTTGACTCTGCATTGAGAGAAGCTTTTCTTGCTTCCTCTCCATGGTTACAGAGGAAGATCCTTGCGTTTTGAACACAAGGTAGTCCTCATTCAGTTGAAGAACCAACTCTCTTCTATCCACATCAATCACAGTGGTGGACGAAATTATGATCATCAACAATGGCTCCAAAGACTTGGTGCTCTCAAACATAAATCACACTTTGTCACAACTCCGCACAACTAACCAGCAAGTGTACTGGGTCATCCAAGTAATACCTTACGTGAGTAAGGATCGATCCCTCAGAGATTGTTGGTATGAAGCAAGCTATGGTCATCTTGTAAATCCCAGTCAGGCGGATTTAAATGGATTAAGAGATTATTGGTTTAAATAATGATAATAATCATCTCATTTGTCACCTCTGTTATTCAGTTGGGATTGACATAGAGGGAGACATCCTCATTGATGAAGACAAGCCCATCACTAAGAAAAGGATGGAGCAAACAAGAGATCCCACTCACCATGAAATCCCTGAGATGCCTCAAGGGATGCACTTTCCTCCACAAAACTATTGGTAGCAAATCAACACCTCCCTAGGAGAATTTAGTTCCAACATGGGACAACTAAGGGTGGAGCACCAAGAACATTCCATCCTCCTCCATGAAATTAGAGAAGATCAAAGAGTCATGAGAGAGGAGCAACAAAGGCAAGGAAGAGACATTGAGGAGCTCAAGCACTCCATAAGATCTTCAAGAGGAAGAACAAGCCACCATCGCTAAGGTGGACCCGTTCTTTAACTTCCTTGTTCTTTATTTTCCTGTTTTTCGAATTTTTATGGTTATGTTCGTCATCTATGTTTGTGTCTTATGATCATTAGTGTCTTAGTGTCTATGCCTTAAAGTTATGAATGTCCTATGAATCCATCACCTTTCTTAAATGAAAAATGTTCTTAATTGAAAAAGAGAAGAATTGCATGAATTTTGAATTTTATAATAGATTAATTATTTTGATGTGGTGGCAATACTTTGGTTTCTGAATGTATTCTTGAACAGTGCATATGTCTTTTGAATTTGTTGTTCATGAATGTTGGCTCTTGAAAGAATGATGAAAAAGGAGACATGTTACTGAGGATCTGAAAAATCATAGAAATGATTCTTGAAGCAAGAAAAAGCAGTGAATTCAAAAAAAAAGAGATAGTACATGAAAAAAAAAGAAATAATAACGTTGTGATCCAAGTCAAAAAGAGTGTGCTTAAGAACCCTGGACAGCTCTAATTGGGGACTCTAGCAAAGCTGAGTCACAATCTGAAAAGGTTCACCCAGTTATGTGTCTGTGGCATATATGTATCCGGTGGTAATACTAGAAGACAGAGTGCTTTGGGCCACAGCCAAGAATCATCATACTTAACTAGGAGAATCAATAACACTATCTGGATTCTGAGTTCCTATAGAAGCCCATCATTCTGAATTTCAAAGGATAAAGTGAGATGCCAAAACTGTTCAGAGGCAAAAAGCTAAAAGCCCCGCTCATCTAATTAATACTGATCTTCATAGATGTTTTTGGAATTCATTGCATATTCTCTTCTTTTATTCTTATTTGATCTTCAGTTGCTTGGGGACAAGCAACAATTTAAGTTTGGTGTTGTGATGAGCGAATAATTTGTACACTTTTTGGCATTGTTTTTAGTATGTTTTTAGTATGTTTTAGTTAGTTTTTATTATATTTTTATTAGTTTTTAGTTAAAATTCACTTTTCTGGACTTTACTATGAGTTTTTGGGTTTTTCTATTATTTCAGGTATTTTTTGGCTGAAATTGAGGGACCTGAGCAAAAATCTGATTCAGAGGCTGAGAAGCACTGCAGATGCTGTTGGATTCTGACCTCCCTGCACTCGAAGTGGATTTTCTGGAGCTACAGAAGCTCAATTGGCGCGCTCTTAACTGCGTTGGAAAGTAGACATCCTGGGCTTTCCAGCAATATATAATAGTTCATACTTTGCCCGAGATTTGATGGCCCAAACAGGCGTTCCAAGTCAGCTCAAGAATTCTGGCGTAAAACGCCGGAACAGGCACAAGAATGGGAGTTAAACGCCCAAACTGGCACAAAAGCTGGCATTTAACTCCAAGAAGAGTCTCTACACGAAAATGCTTCAATGCTCAGCCCAAGCACACACCAAGTAGGCCCGGAAGTGGATTTTTATGTCATTTACTCATTTCTGTAAACCCTAGCTACTAGTTCTCTATAAGGAGGACCTTTTGCTATTGTATTAGACGTCTTTTGATCACTTGAATATTTTGATCATGCTTTTATGATTGAACCCTCTTTGGGAGGCTGGCCATTCGGCCATGCCTAGACCTTGTTCTTATGTATTTTCAACGGTGGGGTTTTTACACACCATAGATTAAGGTGTGGAGCTCTGCTGTACCTCGAGTATTAATGCAATTACTATTGTTCTTCAATTCAATTCAGCTTATTCTTGTTCTAAGATATTCATTTGCACCCAAGAACATGATGAATGTGATGATTATGTGACGCTCATCATCATTCTCACTTATGAACGCGTGACTGACAACCACTTCCGTTCTACAAGCAAACAAGGCTTGAATGTTTATCTCTTGGATTTCTTAATCGGAATCTTCGTGGTATAAGCTAGAATTGATGGCGGCATTCAAGAGAATCCGGAAGGTCTAAACCTTGTCTGTGGTATTCTGAGTAGGATTCAAAGATTGAATGACTGTGACGAGCTTCAAACTCGCGATTGTGGGGCGTTAGTGACAGACGCAAAAGAATCACTGGATTCTATTCTGACATGATCAAGAACCGACACCTGAATAGCCGTGCTGTGACAGAGCACGTTGAACATTTTCACTGAGAAGATGGGAGGTAGCCATTGACAACGGTGAAACCCTACATACAGCTTGCCATGGAAAGGAGTAAAAAGGATTGGATGAAGACAGTAGGATAGCAGAGAGACGGAAGGGACAAAACATCTCCATACGCTTATCTGAAATTCTCACCAATGAATTACATAAGTATCTCTATCCTTATTTTACGTTTTATGTTATCCTCCATAACCATTTGAGTCTGCCTGACTGAGATTTACAAGATGACCATAGCTTGCTTCATACCAACAATCTCCGTGGGATCGACCCTTTCTAGCGTAAGGTTTATTACTTAGACGACCCAGTGCACTTGCTGGTTAGTTTTGCGAAGTTGTGACAAAGAGTTGAGATTGTAATTGAGTGTACCATGTTGATGGCGCCATTGATGATCACAATTTCGTGCACCAGACAACACGACCTCAAGCACACAAACAGTAAAAGGAAAACCCCAAGACGCACACCGAGGTCCAGGGGCATCCTTTGGAGGCGATGACAGAGTAAAGTCTTAGAAAAAGCTACAAAGATAAAACTCTCTTCCAAACAAACAACTTCTCGAGGAGAAAAAGGCAAAAGTCAAAGGAAAGTCATCAAAAACCATCTTCTCTATCAAAGAAAAGCCATCAACAAAAACAAAATCATCAATGGAGCAAACAAGTTATCAAAGGAGCAACCTTTTTCAAAACAGCAGTACGAAAATCAACTACAACACACGAAGCCCTAAAAAGAAGCTAAAACCAGGAAAATCACCCAAAGCATACATAAGGATGAAAGAAGACCAGGAAATAGATGTCACAGCAATAAACCAAGCACATAAACAAGGAAAAGGTTCAAGCTTTCCAACGTACAAAATTAGAGCGTCATCAAAGAATCAAAAACAAGGCAGCAAAAATAAAACGGTGAAGAGAAAGCAAACCCAACCTGGAAGAAGGAGGAAAGCTTTGAAGAAAAAAGCTGAAAAGTGGAGCAGAGCAGTAAAGATTGACCGCGAAGCAGAACCATCAGCAAATGCCGAAGCGTTACAGAGAAAAAACGAGAATGCAGGATGAAAGCAGCGAAAAAGAGGGGAAGTTACAGGAAAAAGAAAACCGTCTTTTAGGATACAAAATTCGAATAAAAGAACCAAGAGAAATGGGGCATTAAAAGCCAATTAATGAGGGTGTTAAACCCTCGCATGTTTCCAAAGCTAGAGCACTAAAGCGCGTGCTTCTAAAGAAACAGAAACGTTCCGCATTCAAAAAGGAGCTCTACAAAGATAAAAGCGACAAAATGCTCGAGTTCAGCTTCACCCGAGAAGGCCCGAAGTCCTAAAACCAAGACTCGACCTCCAAATAAAAACCGAGCTCAAGCAGGGGCACTGTTCATACCCTGGGTCGAGCAGTCCGACTCGAGATGTTCTACAAACAAAGCGACCGACCTCTTCAGGTCAGGATGACCCGACCTCTTCTTAAGGAGCTCGGCCAAGCTACTAGGAAAGCCCAGTAAAGGGCCCAAATAGAGGAACACGACCCAAATCCTAAGGCAACCCAAGCCTACCAAGGGAAGGGCAGTTCCCCTGAAGATAAGATAAAGATACGATAAGATAAGATAACTAACTTATCTTATCTGCAAAGGTCACCCTACGCCATTATAAATACACTGGAGCACCCAGGAATAACTCATACTCTGATTCTACTAAAAACCTGCTTAATACCCTTGCTAACTTAAGCATCGGAGTCCCTTGCAGGTACCCCCCACCCTCCGGGGACGAAGGATCAGCACCATCACCAAGTCCAACAGGTCGAACACAATAGCTCCGACCAGCACAGCAGATCTCGTCCGAGATCGACCTACAATTTCAGGTAACCCACGGAACAGTGCCTAAACATGAAAAATCTCTAAGTTTGGTATCTTGCATGTTTTTCTTTTCTTGAAAAATTTTCAAAAATAAGTTCTTGATGTTCATCATGATCTTCAAATTGTTCTTGGTGTTCATCTTGACATTCAAAGTGTTCTTGCATGCATCATTGGTTTTGATCCAAAATTTTCATGTTTTGAGTCTTTTTTGTATTTTTCTCTCTCATCATTAAAAATTCAAAAATCAAAAAATATATTTTCCTTATTTTACTCATAAATTTCGAAATCTTTGGGTTGACTTAGTCAAAAAATTTTAAAATAAGTTGTTTCTTATTAGTCAAGTCAAGATTTCAATTTTAAAAATCTTATCTTTTCAAAACTTTTTCAAAAATCAAATCTTTTTCATTTTTCTTTTATATTTTTGAAATTTTTTTTAAATTGATTTTCAAAATCTTTTTCTTATCTTTATTTCATAATTTTTGAATTTAACATTAACAATTAATGGTTTGATTCAAAAATTTCAAGTTTGTTACTTTCTTGTTAAGAAAGATTCAAACTTTAAATTTTAGAATCATATCTTTTGATTTCTTGTGAGTCAAGTCATTAATTCTGATTTTAAAAATCAAATCTTTTTGAAAATAAATTCCAATCATATCTTTTCAAATATATTTTTTTTTCAAAACATATCTTTTTCAATCAAATCTTTTCCAATCATATCTTTTTCAAAAATTTGATTTCTAAAATCTTTTCTAACCTCCTATCTTTTCAAAATTGATTTTCAAATCTTTTTCAACTAACTAATTGACTTTTTATTTGTTTTACTATTTCTTATCTTTTTCAAAACTACCTAACTACTTTTTTCTCTCTAATTTTCGAAAATTCCTTACCTTTTTTAAAATTCTTTTTAATTAACTAATTGTTTTAAATTTTAATTTTAATTTATTTCTTCTCTTAATTTTCGAAAATCACTAACCTTTTTTCAAAAACAATTTTTGAAATTCTCTCCCTCTCATCTACTTTATTTTAATTATTTAATTTACTAACACTTCTCTTCATCTCCAAATTCGAACCCTCTCTTCTCCTCTGTGTTCGAATTTTTCTCTTCTCCTTCTTCTACTCACATAAAGGAATCTCTATACTCTGACATAGAGGATTCCTCTTCCTTTTCTGTCTTCTTCTTTTTCATATGAGCAGGAGCAAGGACAAGGACATTCTTGTTGAAGCAGATCCTGAACCTGAAAGGACTCTGAAGAAGAAGCTAAGAGAAGCTAAAGCACAACAACCAGAGAAAACCTTACAGAGAATCTCGAAAAAGAAAGAGACATGGCCGAACCCAACAACAATGCAAGGAAGATGCTTGGTGACTTTACTGCACCAAATTCCAACTTACATAGAAGAAACATCTCAATCCCTGCCATTGGAGCAAACAATTTTGAGCTAAAGCCTCAATTAATTTCTCTAATGCAATAGAATTTCAAGTTTTATGGACTTCCATCAGAAGATCTTTTTCAGTTCTTAACTGAATTCTTGCAGATCTGTGATACTGTTAAGACCAATGGGGTTGATCCCAAAGTCTACAGGCTTATGCTTTTCCCTTTTGCTGTAAGAGACAGAGCTAGAATATGGTTGGACTCTCAACCTAAAGATAGCCTGAACTCTTGGGATAAGCTGGTCACAACTTTCTTAGCCAAGTTCTTTCCTCCTCAAAAGCTTAGCAAGCTTAGAGTGGATGTTCAAACCTTCAGACAGAAAGAAGGTGAATCCCTCTATGAAGCTTGGGAGAGATACAAGCAACTGACCAAAAAGTGTCCTTCTGACATGCTTTCAGAATGGACCATCCTGGATATATTCTATGACGGTCTGTCTGAATTGTCTAAGATGTCATTGGACCATTCTGCAGGTAGATCTATTCACCTAAAGAAAACACCTACAGAAGTTCAGGAACGCATTGACATGGTTGCAAATAACCAGTTCATGTACACTTCTGAAAGGAATCCTGTGAGTAATGGGACGCCTCAGAGGAAGGGAGTTCTTGAAATTGATGCTCTGAATGCCATATTGGCTCAGCAAGTTAACATGATTTCTCGGAGTCTGAATGGATTGTAAAATGCATCCAACAGTACTAAAGAAGCATCTTCTGAAGAAGAAGCTTATGATCCTGAAAACCCTGCAATGGCAGAGGTGAATTACATGGGTGAAGCCTATGGAAACACCTATAACCCCTCATGGAGAAATCATCCAAATTTCTCATGGAATGATCAACAAAAAACCCAACAAGGCTTTAATAATGGTGGAAGAAATAGGTTTAGCAATAGCAAGCCTTTTCCATCATCTTCTCAGCAACAGACAGAGAATTCTGAGCAGAGCCCCTCTAGCTTAGCAAATATAGTCTCTGATCTATCTAAAGCCACTCTAAGTTTCATGAATGAAACAAGGTCCTCCATTAGAAATTTGGAGGCACAAGTGGGCCAGCTGAGTAAAAAAGTCACTGAAACTCCTCCTAGTAGTCTCCCAAGCAATACAGAAGAGAACCTAAAAAGAGAGTGCAAGACCATAACCTTACTTGGTATGGCCGAATGCACAGAGGAGGAGAAAGACGTGAATCCCAGTGAGGAAAACCTCGTGGGACGTCCTCTGGACGAAAAGGAGTTCCCAATTGGGAAACCTAAGGAATCTGAGGCTTATTTAGATACCATAGAGATTCCATTGAACCTCCTTTTACCATTCATGAGCTCTGATGGCTATTCATCTTCTGAAGAAGATGAAGACGTTGTTGAAGGGCAAGTTACCCAGTATTTAGGAGCAATCATGAAGCTGAATGCCAAGTTATTTGGTAATGAGACTTGGGAGGATGAACCTCCATTGCTCATTAATGGACTGAATACCTGGGTTCAGCATACTTTACCTCAAAAGAAACAGGATCCTGGTAAATTCTTAAATACCCTGTACCATAGGCACCATGACCTTTGAGAAGGCTCTGTGTGACCTTGGGTCAGGTATTAACCTCATGCCACTCTTTGTAATGGAGAAACCTGGAATCTTTGAGGTACAGGCTACCAAATTCTCATTAGAGATGGCAGACAAATCCATGAAAAAGGCTTATGGACACGTAGAGGACGTGCTAGTAAAGGTCGAAGGCCTTTACATCCCTACTGATTTCATAATCCTAGACACTGGGAAGGATGAGGATGAATCCATCATCCTTGGAAGACCCTTCCTAGCCACATCAAAGGCTGTGTGATGAGCGGATAATTTATACGCTTTTTGGCATTGTTTTTAAGTAGTTTTTAGTATGATCTAGTTACTTTTAGGGATGTTTTTATTAATTTTTATGCTAAATTCACATTTCTGGACTTTACTATGAGTTTGTGTGTTTTTCTATGATTTCAGGTATTTTCTGGCTGAAATTGAGGGACCTAAGCAAAACTCTGATAGGAGGCTGACAAAGGACTGCTGATGCTGTTGGAATCTGACCTCCCTACACTCAAAATGGATTTTCTAGAGCTACAGAACTCAAAATGGCGTGCTCTCAACAGTGTTGGAAAGTAGACAACCAGAGCTTTCCAGCAAGATATATTAGTTAATACTTTGTTCGAGAATTGACGACGTAAATTGGCGCTCAACGCCAGTTCTATGCTGTATTCTGGAGTCAAACGCCAGAAACACGTCACAAACCAGAGTTGAACGCCCAAAACACGTTACAAGTTGGCGTTCAACTCCAAAAGAAGCCTCAGCTCGTGGATAGATCAAGCTCAGCCCAAACATACACCAAGCGGGCCCCGGAAGTGGATTTATGCATCAATTACTTACTTTTGTAAACCATAGTAGCTAGTTTATTATAAATAGAACTTTTTACTAGTGTATTAGACATCTTTGGTCTCAGTTTTAATTAATTATTTATCTTAGGAGGCTATTGATAAAGTTTTGGGGGCTGGCCATTCGGCCATGCCTGGACCTATCACTTATGTATTTTCAACGGTGGAGTTTCTACACACCATAGATTAAGAGTGTGGAGCTCTGTTGTACCTCAAGTTTTAATGCAATTACTACTATCTTCTATCCAATTCGATTTATTCCTGTTCTAAGATATTCATTGCACTTCAACATGATGAATGTGATGATCCGTGACACTCATCATGATTCTCACCTATGAATGCGCGTGACTGACAACCACTTCCGTTCTACCTTAGTTCGGGCGCATATCTCTTGAATTCCTTGATGAGAATCTTCGTGGTATAAGCTAGAATTTATGGCGGCATTCATGGGAATCTGGAAAGTCTAACCTTGTCTGTGGTATTCCAAGTAGGATTCTGGGATTGAATGACTGTGACGAGCTTCAAACTTCTGAAGGCTGGGCGTTAGTGACATACGCAAAAGAATCACTGGATTCTATTCCAACCTGATTGAGAACCGACAGATGATTAGCCGTGATGTGACAGAGCATTTGGACCATTTTCACTGAGAGGATGGGATGTAGCCATTGTCAACGGTGATGCCCTACATACAACTTGCCATAGAAAGGAGTGATAAAAAACTGGAAGGAAGAAGTAGAAAAGCAAAGATTCAAAAGGAACACAGCACCTCCATACACCTATCTGAATTTCCCACCATTGAATTACATGAGTAACTTTATCTTTATTTTTTATTTATTTTATTATCATTATTTAAACCAATAATCTCTTAATCCATTTAAATCCGCCTGACTGAGATTTACAAGATGACCATAGCTTGCTTCATACCAACAATCTCTGTGGGATCGATCCTTACTCACGTAAGGTATTACTTGGACGACCCAGTACACTTTCTGGTTAGTTGTACGGAGTTGTGACAAAGTGTGATTTATGTTTGAGAGCACCAAGTCTTTGGAGTCATTGTTGATGATCACAAAATCCGTGCACCAAGTTTTTGGCGCCGTTGCCGGGGATTGTTTGAGTATGGATAACTGACGGTTCATCTTGTTGCTCAGATTAGGTAATTTTCTTTTCAAAAATTTTCAAAAATCTTTCAAAAAAAATTTTTATTCCTATTTTCGAATTTTTTTTTTAAAATAAATCATTCTATGGCTTCAAAACATTTAAGAATGGATTCCAGAGTTTCATGAAGCATGTTGAATCCTGACTGGCTGCAAAGCCATATTCAAACTCCTTTGGAATTGGTCTTCAACTAATCACCACAATGCATGTAATTCCATCCTAAAGCTGACTGGCTATTAAGCCATGTCCAACCCTTTGATTGGAGATTTGGGCTAATATTGAAAGATTTCTGGAATTCTTCTTAAAGATTTTGAATTTCTTATTTTCTTTTTCCTATATGTTTTTCGAAAAAATAAAATAAAATACAAAAAAATTAGAAAAAAATAAAAAATATTTTGTGTTTCTTGTTTGAGTCTTGAGTCAATTTTTAAGTTTGGTGTCAATTGCATGTTCTTAAAATTATTATGCATTTTTCGAAAATTCATGCATTCATGGTGTTCTTCATGATCTTCAAGTTGTTCTTGATAAGTCTTCTTGTTTGATCTTGATGTTTTCTTGTTTTGTGTTGTATGTTGTTTTTCATATGCATTTTTGCATTCATAGTGTCCATGCATTAAAGAATTCTAAGTTTGGTGTCTTGCATGTTTTCTTTGCATCAAAAATTTTTCAAAAATATGTTCTTGATATTCATCATGATCTTCAAAGTGTTCTTGGTGTTCATCTTAACATTCATTGTGTTCTTGCATGCATAATTTGTTTTGATCCAAAATTTTCATGTTTTGGGTCATAATTGTGTTTTTTTCTCTCATAATTAAAATTCAAAAATAAAAAAATATATTTTCCTTAATTTTCTCATAATTTTCGAAAATTTGAGTTGACTTAGTCAAAAAATTTTAAAATTAGTTGTTTCTTACAAGTCAAGTCAAATTTTCAATTTTAAAAATCCTATCTTTTCAAAACTTTTTCAAAAATCAAATCTTTTTCATTTTTATCTTATGATTTTCGAAAATTTAAAAATATTTTTCAAAAATCTTTTTTTTTTTAAATTTTATCTTTATTTTCGAAAATTATGCTAACAATTAATGTGATTGATTCAAAAATTTAAAGTTTGTTACTTTCTTGTTAAGAAAGGTTCAATCTTTAAATTCTAGAATCATATCTTTTAGTTTCTTGTTAGTCAAGTAATTAATTTTAATTTTAAAAATTAAATCTATCTTATCTTATCTTTTATATCATATCTTTTTCAAAAATTTTGTCTTATCCAAAAATTTGATTTCAAAATATCTTCTTATCTTCTTATCTTTTCAAAAATGATTTTCAAATCTCTTTCAATCAACTAACTAACTTTTTGTTGGTTTTTTATCTTTTTCAGAACCATCTAACTACTTTTCTATCTCTAATTTTTGAAAATATCTCCTTCTTTTTCAAAAATTCTTTTTAATTAATTAATTGTTTCAAATTTTAATTTTAATTTTAATTTCTTATCTTAATTTTTGAAAATCATTAACTCCTTTTCAAAAATATTTTCGAAAATCTCTCTCTCATCTTCTTCTATTTATTTATTTATTTACTAACACTTCTCTTCACCTCTCTTCATCTCCAATCACTGCCTCTATCCTTACCCTTGTGTTTGGAGTCTTCTTCACTTTTATTCATTTCTTCTTCTACTAATAATAAGGATCCTCTTTACTGTGACATAGAGGATTCCTCTTCCTTTTCTTTTTTCTCTTATCTTTCGTATGAGCAGGAACAAGGAAAAAGGAACTCTTGTTGAAGCTGATCCTAAACCTGAAAGGACTCTGAAGAGGAAACTAAGAGAAGCTAAATTACAACAACCTAGAGGCAACCTTTCTGAAATTTTCGAACAAGAGAAGGAGATGGCAGCCGAACTCAACAACAATAATGCAAGGAGGATGCTTGGTGATTTCACTAAACCAACATCCAAGTTTGATGGAAGAAGCATCTCAATTCCTGCCATTGGAGTAAATAATTTTGAACTGAAACCTCAATTAGTTGCTTTGATGCAACAGAACTGCAAGTTTCATGGACTTCCATCTGAAGATCCTTATCAGCTTTTAACTAAGTTCTTGCAGATTTGTGAGACTGTTAAGACAAATGGAGTAGATCCTGAAGTCTACAGGCTCATGCTTTTCCCTTTTGCTATAAGAGACAGAGCTAGAACATGGTTGGACTCACAACCTAAAGATAGCCTGGACTCCTGGGATAAGTTAGTCACGACCTTCTTGGATAAATCCTTTCATCCTCAAAAGTTGAGCAAGCTTAGAGTGGATGTTCAGACCTTCAAGCAAAAAGATGGTGAATCCCTCTATGAAGCTTGGGAAAGATACAAGCAGATGACCAAAAAGTGTCCTTCTGACATGTTTTCAGAATGACCATATTAGATATATTCTATTATGGTCTATCTGAGTTTTCCAAAATATCATTGGACCATTCTACAGGTGGATCCATTCACTTAAAGAAAATGCATGCAGAAGCTCAAGAACTTATTGACATGGTTGCAAATAACCAATTCTTGTACACTTCTGAGAGGAATTCTGTGAATAATGGGACGCCTCAGAGGAAGGGAGTTCTTGAAATTGATGCTCTGAATGCCATATTGGCTCAGAACAAAGTGTTGACTCAGCAAGTCAACATGATTTCTCAAAGTATGAATGGATGGCAAAATGCATCCAACAATACTAAAGAGGCAGCTTCTGAAGAAGCTTATGATCCTGAGAACCCTGCAATAGCCGAGGTAAATTACATGGGTGAACCTTATGGAAACACCTATAATTCATCATGGAGAAATCATCCAAATTTCTCATGGAAGGATCAACAAAAGCCTCAACAAGGCTTTAATAATGGTGGAAGAAATAGGCTAAGCAATAACAAGCCTTTTCCATCATCTTCTCAGCAACAGACAGAGAATTCTGAGCAGATCCCCTCTAATTTAGCAAATTTAGTCTCTAATCTGTCTAAGGCCACTTTAAGTTTCATGAGTGAAACAAGGTCCTCCATCAGAAATTTGGAGGCACAAGTGGGCCAGCTGAGTAAGAAAGTCACTGAAACTCCTCCCAGTATTCTCCCAAGCAATACAGAATAAAATCCGAAAGGAGAGTGCAAGGCCATTGATGTAATCAATATGGCCGAATGCACAAGGGAGGAGAAGGACGAAAATCCTAGTGAGGAAGACCTCCTGGGACGTCTCTCAAACAAGAAGGAGTTCCCTATTGAGGACCTAAAGGAATCTGGGGCTCATATAGAGATTCCATTAAATCTCCTTCTGCCATTCATGAGCTCTGAGAACTATTCTTCCTATGAAGAGGATGAAGATGTAACTGAAGAGCAAGTTGGTCAATATCTAGGAGCCATCATGAAGCTAAATGCCAAGTTATTTGGTAATGAGAGGAAGCATGAAAAGCTTCTCTCAGTACAGAGTCAAACAAAGCCCCAACAATCAACTCTAAGTTTGGTGTTGGGAGGCCACATCCAAACTCTAAGTTTGGTGTTGAGAAGCCCCCACAATCAAACTCTAAGTTTGGTGTTGGGAGGCCCTTATCCTGCTCTGAACATCTGTAAGGCTCTATGAGAGCCCACAGTCAAGCTATTGACATTAAAGAAGCGCTTGTTGGGAGGCAACCCAATTTTTATTTACCTAATTCTATTTTTATTTAATTGTTCTTTTATGTTTTATTAGGTTCATGATCATGTGGAGTCACAAAACAAATACAAAAATTAAAAACAGAATCAAAAACAGCAGAAGAAAAAGCACACCCTGGAGGAGAAGCTTATTGGCATTTAAACGCCAGTAAGAAGCATCTGGCTGGCGTTCAACGCCAGAACAGAGCATGGATCTGGCGTTGAATGCCAGAAACATGCAGCAATCTGGCGTTTAAATGCCAGGATTGCACACTAAGGAAAGCTGGCGTTCAATGCCAGAAACATGCTGCAGATGGGCGTTGAATGCCCAGAACAAGCACAGGATGGGCGCTGAACGCCCAAAACAAGCATCAATCTGGTGTTCAAACGCCAGGATTGCATGCATAGAGCGTTTTACACGCCTCATTGGTGCAGGGATGTAAATCCTTGACACCTCAGGATCTGTGGACCCAACAGGATCACCTCAGGATCTGTGGACCTCACAGGATCCCCACCTAC